>NC_029793.2:138328008-138332493 GCF_000816755.2 Arachis ipaensis
AATATTTTTAGTCAATAATTTAACAATTTTAATCAAGTAATTTATTATTATATTTCATGATCTAAGTGAAGTGCTTGAATGGGAGACTAATAAAATAATGCAAAATGTGTGTTTGGAGCCATGTGAACAATTAATCTTGAACAGACATGCATAGAACTGTTGTTGTTCATTATTATTATTGTTAAAATTGTTATCATGATTGTTTTGGTTTAAGGATATATCTCTATGAATTATATTGATTGGGAATGTTTCATCAGTAGTGTGTGGTTTATAATTTCATCCAAATGGATAATTTTATTAAAACGTACGGTACGGTGTATATTTTACATATGTCTAATATCTGATTATTAACAAAAAGAAAAAACACGAATGTCAAGATATATTTTTTAGTGAGAATAAAAATATATTACTAAACTATATGAAAAGTTAAGATGAGAAAACATGAATCCAAACAGTTTTACACAATATGTACTATAAAGTATTAGAAAATGTCTATTATTTTAATATATTATTAATAGAACTTTTATCAAATTAAAAAAAGAAAAAAAAGAAGCGTGTGATATAGTGAATGCCAAAGTAAACCGTTTCTGTTACTGTTACAATGATAACGTCCAAATAATAATAATACAAAAATTGTTAGTGTTGTAAGCGTGAGGAGTGTTGAAGTTAGTCCCACATAAAAAAAACAAAAAAGAGTGAGGAGTTTATAAAATGAGAGACTCATTAACTTGACACTTTAAGGTTTTAAGTTAGATGTGATGTCTTCTTATCTTATGTTCTCTTACTTGATTTTTTTCCGGAATTTCTCCGGTAATCAAAAGCTCTCCACGGTTGGCCCAACAAAAATATCTGTATTTTTTTGTTTATGTTTTGAATGTTATGTTATTTTGGTTTTTAATCCTTTCTATAAATATTTAGCTTTTAGTTCCACATTTTTTTATTTTCAAATAATTTTATGTAATTAATATATACTTACGAATGTAAGTGTTAATCCCTATAAATATAATAATAGAATATACGCTTGGTCTTACAAATATATATTAAATTAGCTATACAAAAAGAAGTGAAGTTACAAAAACAAATATAAATTATTATATGCTTTTTGTCCCAATTAATAAGTATTTTTGGCTTTTTGCTTAACTAACAAAAGATATAAGCTACAAAAACTAATTCCTTATCTTTACGCCACACTTTAGTTTTAATTAAAAAGGATTATATCCAATTAATTTAATATGAAACGAAATTCAATTATTGATTGTTAAAATAAAATATTTTACATATTAATAATATGCAGTATTAAAATAAATAAATTAAAATTTGTAAATTATTTTATATATGTATGTGTCTGGGAGAGAGATTTTCATTTTCCCTTTCTAATCAGAGATAACAATAGAAAAAAAAAAAAACTATCTTTTTTTTTTTAAAAAAAAATAACTTGAATAATGTGTATAATTGAGCAATAGTAGCCTAAGCCTGTCAATTTATATATCTTTTATATATTTAAAACACAGAGTCAAATGAGTGTGGATCCATAACTCTCTCATCATTAACTCATTATCGTCATCATCCATCAATCCCAGTCAAAAGAAAAGAGCTAGCCATTGCGTCCAATAAATGTCGAATTCACTTTTTAAATTTATTAAAATGTTTGTATTTTGACTTTTTTATTTAGATAAAATCTTTATAGAAATTAATTGAAGAATATCTTAAAAATATAAGTTAAAAAATTAAAACGATTTTTTACTCTTAATATAGTATTGATATACTTAGTACATTAGAATTTTAAAATTTTATTTTTTATTAAATTTTGTATTTATGATATCTTTAAAATTATTCAAGGGTGCAGCAAGACCTTATTTTATATTACTCATTACTCCTTTTGTTTTTAAATAATTTTCTATTTTCTAAATTTTGTTCATCCACGAAGAAGTGTTTACTTAGCAAATTAATGTAACAATATTGTTTTTTCTACTCAAACTCCTAAAGTAACATATGAGAGAGCATAGATTAGTAAAATAATTAATATAAAAAATAATAACTATCAGTGAAAAAATTCTAAAATTTTATTTTTCAATTTTTATAACTCTAACATATTTTTTAAAAATATACAAGTCTTAACAACTAATACACCCAAAATATAGATGAGAACATAAAACTGATAAAAGTTGTGTTTGGTTCTATAAATAGGATAAGACAAGACACTAAGAATAAGACACAAAAATTAGTATTATTGTATTTTATTTGGTGATAAACTATAATAAATTATAAAAGTTTAATTTATTTTTATTTTTATTCAAAATTTTGAAAAAAAAATATAATAATAAAAAATTAACAAAAATAATAAAAAAATAAAAAAATAAATTATATCTCTTATTAATGTCTTTATCTTTCTTGTCAAAATAAACACAAAATATACTAATTCAATATTTTTTAATACATATTTTTATTTATATTTTATCTACTAAACATAATTTTATGTTTTTATATATCTTTGTTAATGTCTCATGCCTATATAGAAACATAGCCAAAAGGAACCAAAGGACAAGAAAATATAAATGAAATACAATCATCTAAAACTCACACTTACCTATTCATAAAACACATCTATCACACGAGCGAACATTAGGCCAATCACTTCCAGCATTGCTACTAATAATTACACCCAAATATATCTCTAGGTCAATTCAGTTGGCTCTAACACATTTCAACAACTTAAAAAAAAAAAACATGTCAACAAAATTGACACTTATTTAAAAACGAAAAGAATATTATTTATGCTACATTTAGAGTTTGGATCTTTATCATTTGATTTGTTGTATAATAGTTGTTTTGAGAGTTATTTAAAATGGTGATTTGGACTTGAATGTGAGGTCCAATTTCTTTTTAAAGTAGCGTCCAACTTGTGCTGGTGTCGAGATGCCATTGTCTGAGTTTCTCGTGAGGAGGTGGAGGGTAGTACCTACAAAAAACTCTGATAGTTAAGTTTGCAAAAATTTTAGGTAAGTTTTAATAGATTAAGACTTGAATATACCTTGAATCTCAGTATATTTATAGTAGAATCGATAACCACATTTTAGACTAGTTCTACTTTTGATGGTGGATAATCCTTCTCTTTTGTTAGAGAAGTTGTTGAGATCTCCCTTATAGATTATTAGGAGATATCTTAGGAGTCAATTACTTATTTAGATAAGTAGAGCTGAATTACTGTCATCGTGTCCGACCTCTATAACGTCGAGTAAGTATTGATTGGATCACATCACTTTGTAACTTCCTCTCCTTTTTGTGGGGGTGGTTAGTCCCTTTTATATTGGAGTTGTTAAGATCTCATATTTTAAATATATGAGCATATTTGTAGATGCAGTTAAGATTCTGCACACTAAGTCAAATAAGGTCGAGCGCAGAGGTAAATACCCAATCGGTATCCGAAAGATTCTGACGCTAATAAAATGGTACCTGACTTTTGTTATTGACAAAATAGTTCTTAAAAGATTTTAAAATTTGACAAGCGTACCCCCAAGCTCGTCGGATTTGATCTCCGGCAAGCACAATGCTAACGTGGCCACCGTGTTTTGGTGACTTGACAAACCACCCTCAAAACCCCCTCCCAACACACACTCCCTCCCTGTCGCAGCCCCATCCCCAACACACACTTCTCCCCCATCGCAACCCCCTCGTACACTTCTCCTTTCTCCCTCAACACCACCATTCGCAGCAACAACAACTTTAACATCAATAGTAACAACAACCTCTATCACTCTCCTTCCCCAATTCACACTACCCCTCCCTCCCTCAACCCCATCACTTGCAGCAACAACAACCTCAATATCAACAGCAACAACAATCTCCACCACTCCCCCTTTTTCAACGCACATTCTCCTCTCCCTCCCTCAACATCACCATTCACAGCAACAACAATCCAACATCAATAGAATTGTCCCGAATCATGAATTGTCCCAAATTGTTAGGTTAATTTACCATTAAAAAATATTAATAACAATATAACTCAGAGAAAATAAACAAATTCATATACAATAATCAAAATAAAATAAAATAAAGTTTAATACAGACACCACCAAAGCAAGAAGCAGATTTAGACAAGGCTAGAAGAAGAACACCAGAGACAGAGGAGGCACGATACAATGGAGCCAAGATGAAACACAGATAGAGGAGGCAAGGCAGCGACTAGGGGCGAGCAGCAAGCAGATACAAGCAATGAAGGCAACAGTGGTGAAGGCACACAGACGACGCAATGCCGACGAAGGAGATAGATAACACTGGCGGACGCAAAAGACCCGATAACGAGATAGCGACAGTATGGTGTCGGTGACACTGGCTCTGTAAGACTGAGAAGTTTGAACTCTACTACCGTTTTGGGAGAGTGAGTTGAGAGTGTGAGACAGTGTGTTGGGAAGGGGATTAGGATTCAAAGGGGTAAGGGATGGGGATTAGGGTTCAAAAAGGGAGATTTTGGATTTAGGAGAGGGG
>NC_029793.2:138333192-138334413 GCF_000816755.2 Arachis ipaensis
GGGAGGGGGAGGGGGAAGAAAAAATGCGTTAGAAGGGAAGGATTAGGGTGGGGGAGGGTTTTCACCATGTCATTAAAATGTAGTGGCCATGTCAGCATTGTGCTTGCCGAGATGTGCTCTGGCGAACTCGTGGGTATACTTGTCAAATTTTAAAATCTTTCAAGAACTATTTTGTCAATAACAAAAGTCAGGTACCATTTTATCAGCGACAGAATCTTTCGAATACCGATATAGTATTTACCTCATCGAGCACATAAGTAGAGAAAATTTAAACTTTGAATACAAGTCGGACATAATTACCAAAATTAATCTGATCTTTTAATCTTTATAGATTGTTGATTGGATTTTTAATTATTTTAAATTTGACTCTCATAATAACCCAGTGCATGAATAATAATCATTTTATTTGTTTGAAAAAAATGGTATTTTTAACAAGTACCTAGCAAAATTCTAATAATAATATTTAATCATTTTTCTTCAAAAGCAGATGGATTTTCTTAGCCGAATAGCCATCTCCCTTGACTATCTGTTCCTCACTTCCTTGGTGTGGTTTAATTCAACTCAGCAGTTTTGCTTTCCCATCTTCATCGATTGTGTCTCTTGCTAGTTGCTGCTACTATCTACTACTATATTGCCATTGACCCGTTGACTTATTAGTTATTACTAGTAGCTTCTCTTTTTCTTCTTTTTTAATTTTTTAAAAAATTTTAGGGGAGTTGAGTAGTCACTTTCCTTTGACCTCTTATGCATTTAGGTCGGTACTGATTTTCTATCCTTTGACTTTTTATCTTCTCCTACTCAATTCTTCAATTCGAGGTCTTTTTTCATTGGTCTCATCGGCCACACTCTATATATAAGATTTGAATAACTCCACACCCAAGACCCAACATTTACTACTCTGACTTCATTACTTGCTAAATAATAATGATTGAGATGTATTATTATATTGAAGTTATACGAATTTAAAATTAATTTGTAAAATTATTTGTAATTAATTATATTAATTTTCTAAGTAAATAGTTATGATTTGTGAAACAAACATTTTAAGAGTGGATAGTTATTTTCAAACACACAAAATATATATTCTCAGAAATGTTAATCGATTCAAGAATTCTTTTGTTGATTTCCCCGGCCAAACCCTTGTATTAAATATTTAGAATTTTAATAAAATTGTTCTTAGGATATTTGTCAAAAATTAAAAAAAATATTATAAAAAAGATA
>NC_029793.2:138335078-138335925 GCF_000816755.2 Arachis ipaensis
ACAACCAATTATGTTAATTGAATAATCAGTTTACTCGTTTGTTTAGATAAGTGTTATGAGTTTAAATTTTGTATTGTGAATATAGTAACATATTAATGAGCGACAGACCCTTAAATAAAGTTCATTCGCAGCTGATTAGTATTTGGCCTTTTAAACTGGGATATATGGTAAGCAAAAAAAAAAAAGAATAAATGGTCAAATTCATTCGAAAGATGATTCATTCTCTAAATTGGTCTCCAATTTTTTTTAATTAAATTAGTCATTTAAAGATTTTAAGTTAATCACCTTAATCTTTTGGTCACTTCTTTTATTAATAATGTCAACATTTGCTGATGTGACATGTTAAGTGACACTATAAACTAGTAGTTCTAATTGTAAGCTAATATGATAAGTTTATAAAATTAGATTGAATCAACTCTAAATGAAAGAATTTTAATGTCTCAAGTTTTCTTTTCAATTACGTTTTAATTTGATCTAATTTCATAAACTTATTATATTAGTAATGGAAGTGATGAAAAGACTAATATATACTAATTTAAAATTTTTGAAGAATAAATTTGATTAAAAAATATTTTTGAAAATCAATTAAAAAGCAAGTAATCTTTTAAAAACTAATTTTACCTTTGAATTAAAAAAAATTACTTGAAGACAAATTTGTTATGAAAAATCACTTAAATCTTTATATATATCATGTTTCGTATTTTATAAAAATTTAAAATTTATATGTTCACATATTTTGTATCTATAATGTTCCGTGTCTATATCAGTGTTTGTACATTATAGATCATGAATACTCAAAACAATAAAATGTAAAAAAACCAGGGAAATGAACTTCCAAATATGATTA
>NC_029793.2:138336566-138339234 GCF_000816755.2 Arachis ipaensis
GCACCAATTTTTTTTAATTGAGTCCCTACACTTTTTTTTTCCTTTTATTTGAGTCCCTGCACTAATTTTTTTTAGTTGGGTCCCTATATAATTAAGTCAATTATTATTAAAAGAGATCTAATTGAAAAAAAATTTGACATAGGAATCCAATTAAAAAAATATATATAAAAACCTAATTAAAAATTTTACAAAACTATAAAGATCAACACAGTAATCAAATCATTAAAAATTCGTATATACTCTAATAGTAATAACAGAGAGTGAGATGGGAAGATCATAAAGCATGCATGTTTGAAGAAAATAATGATAATATGAGAAGTGTTATTGATGAAGATATAAAAAAATGCAAAACAGGTTGGAGCAGAGTTTGTTGGAACATTCATACTGATATTTGCAGCAACAGCAGGGCCCATTGTGAACAACAAGTACAACGGAGCAGAGACTCTAATGGGCAACGCTGCATGCGCCGGCCTCACCGTCATGTTCATAATCCTCTCAATTGGTCACATCTCCGGCGCCCATCTCAATCCATCCCTCACCATCGCCTTCGCCGCGTTTCGCCACTTCCCATGGACTCATGTCCCTGCCTACATTGCCGCGCAAGTCTCTGCCTCCATTTGCGCCTGCTTTGCTCTCAAGGGCGTTTACCACCCTTACCTCTCCGGCGGCGTCACCGTGCCTTCTAACATCACTGTTGGCCAGGCCTTTGCCACTGAATTCATCATCACTTTCATTCTCATGTTTGTTGTAACTGCCGTTGCCACTGATACTCGTGCTGTTGGAGAGTTGGCTGGTATAGCTGTTGGTGCCACTGTTTTGCTCAACATTCTCATTTCAGGGTACGTTCGTAATTAAGGAACCTTTCATTTCTTTACTTTCTGATTCATTGATTAATTTACGGTAATTTTTTTTTATTTTTACTTAACATTTAAACTAATTCTCTATTTTTTTAAGCTAAAAATGTTCACTCCTAGTATTTCTCGTAATTTGGAAAATAAAAAATTTCCTTTTATTTTTGTTCTATTGAAGTTATTAGACCAAGTGGAGCTTAAGGGACGATGACGTATCAGTAGGTTAAGTTAATTAACTCCTAAGTGAAATTATTAGATAGCACTAACTTGTAGTGTGTATAACAGTATAAAAAAATATTTAAAATTATTTTATATAACATAACATCTATAATTTTATAATCATAATATTCGTCATTATATATTTATCAAAAATAAATTTTGCTCAACTTTATCGATGCATCCACTTGGTACAAATATTTATGTAATAAACTTAGAAGATAGATTAATTTTGTCTATTTTTAAAAATCCTTGAGGTATTCTTTTTTCTCATAGCATTAAAAAATAAAGGTGTATGCATGTATTGAATAATTGGTTAGGCCAACAAGCGGCGGTTCGATGAATCCGGTTCGAACGTTGGGTCCAGCGGTAGCCGCAGGGAATTACAAACACATATGGCTGTACTTGGTGGCGCCAACACTGGGTGCCCTTGCAGGCGCCGGCGTTTATACGCTGGTTAAGCTGCAGGAAAGCGATGCTCATCCGCCGCGACAGACTAGGAGCTTCCGTGACAGGGCAGGCTAGCCCAGCAATCACATATACACATGCTGCTACCTCCCCCTCCCTTTTTGTTTCATATTATTAGGACCATATATATATTAAATAAATAAAATGTGTGGGGGATCCTTGGTTAATTATGCTATGTTTAGTTATGTGAAATTAAGTGTGTATGGTGTGCATATCAGATCCATGGAAAAAAAATAAAAATGATAAGATAATAAGAAGAGAAAAAACAAAAAACAAAAAACAAAAAAAAGTGTTTGGTGTGTTTTGTTTTGCGTTATCATTCACGCTAATGGGCGTGAAGCGTGATTTGACTATGTCATGCTTGTATTGTGGTTTGATTCAGTTATAATAAGAACTACCATTGTGTGTGTAACGATCCTCTTCTCAAAGTAATTTGTTTATTAGAAAAGAAAACTCCATAATGCACACGTTCAGTTTTGAAGTGTATTTAAGTGAAATTTAAATACTCTAAATTTTGAATTTTTATTTTAGAGGATAAAACGTAATCTCTTATTCTTGAATAATTTATTTTTTATATTTTTTTTTGGTCCTACTTATAAAATAAATGATAAGAGATCACTTTTTACTTTCTAAAGTGAAATTCAAAATTTAGAGGATCCAAATTTATTTTAGTAATACGATCATTTTATAAAAAAAATGATAGAGAATTAGTAGAATTTAGTATTTTTAATTATTAGTTAGTTAATAATATTTAAAAATATGAGATAAAAATATATTATTAAATAATTAGACTAAAAAATTAGATTTATGATTAAAAATAATAATAAAAAATAATAAATTTTCAATTTTGTGCATCCACACGTCCGTGCATCTGATTTTGTGCTTATCCGATTTTAATTTTAAACAATTATAAAATTTAAATGTTGAAATTGAACCTATGGATTTGTGTGGTGTTTGAAAAAAATTTAGGAAAACAGAATCTACTGTAATCTTTCACATTTGATTCTATAAGTGGGACTAAAAATAAATGAAAGAAAGAATAATAAATGGTTAAATTAAATATTGTACATTATCTAATTTTTTTTATTAAAAAAGATCCACTTCCAAAAATTTATATACACTAAAATCGACCC
>NC_029793.2:138339396-138347405 GCF_000816755.2 Arachis ipaensis
TATTTTTAATATTTTGAATTATTTTAATTTTTACCCTTAAGTTTTTGGATGGGATAAGAATAAATACAGACAAAAAAAACAAATGATTGGAAATTTTTAATTTTGATATGGAGGGGTTGATGTAGTATAGTAGTGATATAGGGGTTTATGGTGTTTCACGGAGATGTGATGGCTGGGTAAAGGAAATTAGACGGACCGATTTGGTGGACGAAAATCGGACGGACCGATTTCAGGACGCGGCAGGTGCACCAATCAGACCCACCGATTTGGGCTCCCTGTCCACACGTCACGCATGCAGCCCTCCTTGGTTGGCCCATGATTCCCTCATCCAAAAGACCATTGTTTTCCCCTTCCCAACAGTATACCTTTTACTCTCGTATCACTCTCTTCAATACACACTCAACTCCACCACTTTCTTCCTTTATCACCATTGTTGGACTACAACAAACCTTCAAAAAAATTTAAAGAAAATGCCAAGAAGACCAAAAATTAAAGAAGTAAATCAACCAGAGTTTCATATTGTTAATTATCTTGGGCATCCAAATTATGTAAGTTTTTATTTTTTAATAATCTGATTTAATAATAATAATAGTGATAATATTACATTTTATTAGCGATATATATTATAATGGCACTAAGTAGAGATTAACTATGTATATGTGTATGATTTTATTGTTAGGTGGTTAGAAATAGAAATCAAAATAGGAATTAATCATGTATGTATGTATGATATGGTGCTCTACGGAAGAATTGGATTTTTTTTTTAATGGTTATTGCCTTATTGGTTAAAATAAAATAATAAAGAATGAATAAATGTAAGAAAGAAGGAGAAGAAGGAATGAGATCTGTACATAATAGAGTAGAGTAGATTGATATATTGTTGTTGTTATTATTATTATTAGCAGTAGTAATTAAGTTTAGTAAATTATTATAATTAATAATAAAAATTTAATAAATTATTTTATTTATGATCATTAATAATTGAATTTTAATTTAGTAAAATTTAGACAATAAATTAGTAATAACTAAACTTAGATTAGGAAATTATTATTATGATGCCGTGTTATGAATAATAATAATAATAAAATTAGTATGCTGTTTTATGAATAATAATAACAATAATAAAATTAGTATACTGTTTTACAAATAAATAGTTTATCAGTCGTGAAATTATTCTGGTTAGTTAGTTAAGGTTAAATAATTTTTGTTATAAGATAATGAATATGATTAAAGGATTTTTGTATAACAGATTTACTGTGTATATTTGAAATGCAATTATGCTGGAATTAGTTATAATGGACATGTAAGGATAGTTGTGTTTTTGAGAATATAGTTATATTATACAGGTACTTATAGCATAAATGTGATATTGTAGAGTTCACGGATGTTGATGTGTGATCATTTAAAGCCGTCGGATCCATACAACCAAATTGTTGAGTCACATTTACGCGAGACTGGATTTTATTATGTTTCACAAATTGGAATTATCCAATGTCAGTCAGCAATGAGTAATGCTCTGATTGAGAGATGGCGGCCTGAGACTCACACATTTCATTTTCCGGTTGGTGAGTGTGCCGTGACCTTGGAGGATGTGGCGATAATTTTCGGTCTGCCGACAAATGGTCTTCTGGTTACAGGACCGACCATGAGTAGTTTTGAGGCATTGGAAGCCGAGTGCTTGCACCAATTTGGAGTGGCACCGAGGAAGACGGACTGTAGAGGGAGCTTTATAAAATTAACATGGTTTAGGGGTTTGAAAGATCGTATAGTGTTGAATGATGATGTGCACATTCAGATGTATGTAAAGTGTCACATAATGTTGTTATTTGGGACAATTCTGTTTGGAGATAAGTCAGGTGCAGCTGTGCATTGGAAATTTTTACCTTTGCTCCGTAACTTTGGTCAGATCATACAGTTTAGTTGGGGTTCGGCATGCCTGGCATACTTGTATAGATCATTGTGTAAGGCAACTCGTGTCGACTGCAAGGAGATGGATGGTCCACTGACACTGTTGCTCACTTGGGCTTGGATCCGGCTACCATTTCTAGCGCCGATTCCCGGCAATCCCCGAGTGTTTCCAATTGTAAACAGGTAATTTTGATTAAAGTATACATTGAAAGAATTGATAGAAATTGTATTTTGTTTTCCACAAGATAATTTAACTAATGGATTGTCCGACGGCAGGTGGCGTAACTGGGACCGTGAAAACTATGCCTACCGATATAAAACGCTTGCGCACTACAGGAGGTTTTGGATGATCTACAAGAAGGACATGTATTTTGTAAAATACAAGTACCTTATGTAACTTGTTAAGTGAATTAATTGTTGTGTAATCATCTAACTGGTTCGATGTGTCCAGTTTATTTGGCAGGCTTATGGCATTGGAAACATCGACCCAGACGTGATTCCTTTAGACATCCGTCATAATTCGGTTATCTGGAGTGCCACAATGCCACTTATATCTTTTGAATGCATCGAGTGTCATACATCTGATAGAGTCAGGAGGCAATTTGGATTGAGACAGGGTGTTCCTAATCAAGAGCAGGATCTAGGTGCATCACACGGTGAAAATCTAACTGGGCCTAAGAATCAAGATTGGGCCAATACCCACTATTTTTGGGTGATGCAGTGGACCAATCGGTATAGTCACACTCTCTCTGATGACTTGGTGCATTTACATTATCCATTGGAAATTTACATGCATTGGTACCGAGAAGCATTTGGTGACCACTTGCAATTGTCGAACCTTGTATTCGAAGAGAATCCAGAAGGTCCTCCACCACCATCACCACCGGCACCGGAACCGGAATCGGTACCTCCACCACCACCGCCACCGGAACCGCCACAACAGGGGTTGAGTATTTTGCACCATATGTTCCTGACACGCATCCGTCTGATTATTTTTCAGCGTCAGTCCCGGTACATCATGTAAACATTATGAACGTACACTTGCCAGTCCAACCGCTGATTTGCACAACAAGCAAACACATGTCGACACGGAATTCAGTCAACCTGGAATTCACCACAGTCGCAACAACGGTGGCGTAGGTCAACTGCATACTCAACCCCACTCGGCATCTCGCGTACCTCAAATACTTCATTTTCTCTATCAAAACAACTAACCTGTATGTTACCCGATGCTCGTTGATTTGCATGCAGCTTGGAGGTCACCATCTCAGAGAACACAAGTCCAGCATTAATTCGGGCTTCAGCCTCGGCTCTTTTTCTAGTGAACAACTCATTCAGTCTGTAAAATGTAGCCTTAACAAGCGCAGTCACCGGGAGATTGCGTGCACCCTTTAAGACAGAATTGATGCACTCCACAAGATTGGTGGTCATATGACCCCATCGGTATCCACCATCAAATGCCAAAGCATACTGCTCACGTGGGATCCGATCAAGCCAGTTGGTGTAAGCCTCACCCCGTTCCTTTAATCGTTCATAGCGCATCTGGTACTCCCTGGTCGTCCTCGAGTATCCTATGAAAAATATTCAGTCAACAATGAACACCATTCTATTTGATCGTACTTACAATAAATTCAAAGTTCATTGTATTTAAACTTACCAATGTTGACGATGAGCTTCTGCAAGTAAGGTGCCTTGAACTTCCTCAAGAAGTTGGACTCAATATGCCGGATACAAAACATATGGAATGCTCTAGGAGGAGACCAAACCCCCATTACTTCTCTCAATAGCTGACCTAATAGAATCGTGTCGATCAGAGATAAGTCCCACACCATCACGTGTCACCACATGTTGACGCAAGTTACTCAGAAAAAAGTACCATGCATCAGAAGTCTCTCCCTCCACTATGGCGAATGCAATAGGCACGATGTTGTTATTACCATCTTGTGAGACTGCAACCAATAAACAACCCTTGTATTTTCCATACAAATGAGTCTCGTCCACCTGCATCACTGGCTTGCAGTGTCTGAAGGCCCTTATACAAGGGTAATAACTCCAGAAGACTCTATGCAGTACACGTATATCAGGAACCAAATCATCCCCTTGGTAAGCAGGCATTGTTTCAAAGTGAACCACTGCTGATGGCTCCTTGTGACACATGGTCTCAAACCATATGGGCAAAGCTTCATATGATGCTTCCCAACCTCCGAAAATTGATTCCACCGCCTGGTGCTTTGCTAACCAAGCCTTTCGATAACTGATGGTGTAGTTAAACTTTGACTGGACTTCATCAATGACTGATTTTACCTTTATAGACAGGTCAACCTCTACCAACGACTTAATTGCTTCTGCAACTGTCTTGGAATCCAGCTTCGAATGGTCTTGAGAAATAGTAGACCTAGTACAAGTGTGACTTCCATTGTATCTCCTTATCTCCCAACAGTACTTCTTCTGCATTTTGGTAACCTTGATTAACCAGTCACAACCATTGCCATATTCTGTACATTTGGCATAGAATGTCGTTGGTTCCGACTCATATACCCGATAGTCTACACCTCTCCGGATGGTATAATCTTTTATTGCCTTGATTACTGCCTCCCTTGAACTGAATTCCATCCCCACTGTGAAATCACCATCCGCCACAACAGGAAGCGCTGCATACATCAAAAGAAATAAATCCTGTATTATGTACTCAGTAATAAATCATTTATTACAACTCAATTAATAAACACACTTTACCATGTAAGATCATAATAGTCTTTTTTTTTCGCTATTCTATCTATGTAAAGAACAACTAAATATAATCCATAACAAAAAACTATTAATTAATAAAAAAAATCAAATGCTATGGTCACAAATGACTATCCACATATCACATATATTACTCATCTGACTTATTGATCAGCTACTACAGAGTTTCACAATGCTGTCTAGCTTTACGCACCTGCATTTATATATTGCGAAAACTCCGGTGCGTGCATAGCCTCCAAATCCAACGACCGCATGAAAGAAGGCTCCTAAAACGGATGCGGGTTTACTAGTGCATTTGTAACTTCCGCCACATCTGCGTTCATGGCGCCGCCAGCTTCATCTTCGTCTTCACCTGGACCAACGATCTCATAGTTACTTTCAAATTCATCCTCGCTTTCACTATTATAATCTTTCAATTCAATGTTACGGTCCGCTTCAGATTGCTCAAACTCAACATACAACTCGATGCACGACATTCGGTGGCAATTTTCCATATACATTGAAAACATTTCATGCATACTCACTTCATCCGTCACGTACTTGGTCTGAAATTGAACAAACCCACCAAACACAGATAAAGGATACCTGTACAAAATACACGATACTCTCCTAGATCTTTGAGAATCTATCTCTCACAAATCACACCTTTCAATTCCTCAAATGACAATGTGAACGGAATAACAACACCTAATGGATTTTCACACACAAATTGAACTCCTTCATATGTTTGCAACAAAATCTGCCCATAATAATATATTTTCAACACAACTCTATCATCCATATCAGTATACGTACTTGCCTATTCTCACACTCACTGAAATCTATTCTACAAGAATGAAGGAAAAGAATGAGAGAAGAGGAAGAACATCAGCTGAGACCGGCGATGAAGAAATGAGGCTTCTATGATTTTTTTTTTTCATTTTATGTATGTAGTTACAGGCGAATCGGACGGACCGACCGCGTGCCACACAAATCGCTCGGTCCGATTGGTGCACTGCCGGTTTAAAAAAAAAATTTTGGCCACCCGAAATCGGTGAGTCCGATTACTGCACTCTCCGTTTTATGAAATTGGGCTCCCACAAATCGATGGGTCCGATTTGATGTAAACTGAATCTCTCTCTCACACAAATCAGTGGGTCCGATTTGTATTCCTTCCTCTCTCTCTGCTTGAAATCGGACCCACCAATTTCTTCCCTCCAAATTCTTAAACGCAACGCAGTCATAACAGTATAATTTTTCCTAATAATCATAACGCAGCATAACTCACACCACTAAATCATATAAAAAAAAATCAGCCCAAATGATTGACGCTTAAAAAATATAAGAGAATAGATAAAATTAAAATAATTCTTAAAAATAAATACATCTGAAAACATTAAAAAAATATTGGCCAGAAGAACACTTTACCCTTAAATAAATTATTTGATGGATGGAGAAAAATTTTAGTTAATCAAATATAGAAGCTATTCATAATGATGATACTTTATGCTTGATTATATTATATTATTTTCAGTTTAATTTGTAATCATTGGTTTCAATTATGTTTAAGTATCAATACTTTAATTCTATATACATAAGACAATAGAAGTTAACATCAATCAAATGAAGTAAATGGTATAAAACAATTCCCCATATAATTTTTTAGTAATATATTGTGATTAAAGGTTCATATATTTGGCTAATACTTAAAAAAAATGAGATCAGAAGTTAAACGTGTGTAAATTATGTGGAAAGATATTTTTTAGTAGGAGAGAAATAACTTTATATTTTTAAAAGATAACTTAGAACTTGTTTAGGTGAACTTTTAAAAAAAAATTTTTTTTGAGTTATTTTTTTTTAAAAGATCTTATAAAAAAGTAAAAGTAATTTTATGTTTGGGTATTTCATGCAAAAAGATTTTTTTATCTATCAATTATGTTTGGGTATAACGATATAAAAGTATTTATTTATTTATTTATTATATGAAAAACATCTTTTTTTTAAGGAAAAATATCTTTAAAAAAAATATAAATTACAGCTTCTCAAAAAAAAGATTTTTTGTTTTTAGTACTTTTACTACTAAAAATTTTTCAAACACGTTAAAAAAAAAAAAATTTATTAAAAAAATATCTTTCTTATCAAAATAATGACGCTCAAACAAGTACTTAATATTATTGTACAGATCAGAGCATCTGCATCCATATTAGATTTTTTGTTGTAATGTTATTATGTTTGGACAACTAGCTTTTGTTTTAATTCTTTTAACCTATATTTAGTCATTGTTGATTAATACCATTATATCATATAATAACTTATTATGAAAAACTCAACTAGCATTATTATATCATGGCGTTTTATTTTCATGAATTCGTCAAATTCAAGAGGTAGGCAAGGCTAACCAAAATAATAAACTATATCGTATAACAACATTATTATTATTATTGTTTTTATACAATGAGAAGTTATTATTTTGTTTAGGTTTAAGTATTCTCTGGGTTGCTATAATTTTATTAAATTTGTAATTCGATTTTTATATTTTTTTTAATTAAATTTCTATCGTAATAAAAATATTAAAATTAAAAAATATTCTGTTAAATTATACAGAATATTTAATCAAATATATATTAGGTATATTTATTTTATTTAATGAAATATTTTATTAATTTTAACATTTTTATTATGACAAGAATTTAATTATAAAATCTAAGATAGTATAAGAACTCAATCAAATATATATAATTAAACTTTTTGTTTATATATTGGTATGTATACTTGTAACTCTTGGTATAAGGAGGAGACACGAATTAAATTAAGCGAAGAACAATATTCCATATAATGGCATTAAGGAATATTTTAAGTTTATATAAAGCCAGATGTATGGTAAAGTTGAGAGAGAATTGGCATAAAAAAAAAAAAGAGAGACATATGGCTAAGAATAATGGTATGAGAGATGCAATTGCAATATTGGCAATCGGAATAGTTGTTTTTTCAGTGATTGGTGAATCGTATAAGAGTATTTTAGAAGGACCTTGGATTTCATCTTATAATATTGCATCAACGTTGAACATTTGTATCGAGCAATGCAGGCAACAGTATTCATATAGTCACGAAAAGAGGCAAACATGCATTATGAGCTGTTGTGTTTCCGAATGTCATTTGCTCGAACCCACTGATCCCAAAAGATTCAGGATATGCGTCGAGAAGCTTTATGCCAAGTATGTCCATGTAAGTTACCAAAAATTAAAATATTACGTGCAAATAAATTTTTTTTTTATTCTCTATGTATTTGTATATAAATATATATTATTTAATTTATTTTTTAAAATATATTTTATATAAATAATTAATTTTTAGTATAAACCTAATATGATTAT
>NC_029793.2:138347593-138351353 GCF_000816755.2 Arachis ipaensis
TTATGTAAGTTAATAATTGTCAAGTAATATATATTTTTAGTGATTTTTTTAAATAGAAAATTTCTAGTAATGATTATTCTTTGGATGTCTATGAATTTAAAGAAAGATTTTTAATTAAATTTAAGAATTCATTAACCTTCCCATTTTAAAATCACAAGTCTATAAATTTGTGATATCTTTCTCCTCTAAATTTAAATTAAAATCCTAAAACTCAATGACAGCATATTGTGTTTATATATTAGGGACAAATTAGTCATTTGAACAACTCATCTATAGCGTGACACGTAATGTCATCACTCTAACGTGAACCCTAATCAAGTTTTTCTACATTTTACTAGTGAATTTTACAAAAAGGTCATGTTGTCCCACCTAAACAACTTATAACTCATTAACCTTAAAATTTAGCGCACCTCGGTAATTTTAAGATCTGTGATCTATTTCTCATAATGAGTTATAACCTGACTTTAATTGTACCATTATTCCAATTTGTATAATAAAACTTCTAAATTTTAGAACTTTACTGATTCACAACTATGTTTATATTTACATGAAAAATAGTTTTAGAATTATGAAAAATATTAATTTAATATTCGGCATTGAGAGAAATAATTGAATAATTAAAAAATTATTGCTGTAATATATTATTATTTATTATTATTTTTTGTTTCTCACAATATTTCCCAACATGACAGGTAAAGGACTAATCTATCGCGGATTGAAACTTTATTTAAAGGTTTATTGCTGGTCAATGAGTTAGTGCATGCATAAAGCAAGATTCAAACCCAACACTTACTTAAGTGGATTAGTGACTTAACCACTAAATTAACCCAACTTAATTTTATTATTTATGTTATTACATATATATTTACAATAATAAATTCCGTGTAAACTGACATACAACAGTTTTTTTTGGTTATGAACGTAACTCACAAATAATTTAAGCACTGCCTTTATCCATGGCTACCAAGCAAGCCCAACAGAGAGCAAAAATCGCCGCCCTAAAAAGCGCCTAACCCAATTAGCTCAAACAAAATAAAATAATTCATTAAATAATAATATTTAATTCTAGCTAAACATGTTATTCTTTTTAATTGCCCTGCAAAGAAGAGAACAAAAACTGTCCTATATTCTGATACAAATAATAGAAAAAAAAAAAAAAACCGTTAAGCACCACAGCAAAACCCTTCGTCAAATTTAAGAGGTAGGCAAGGCTAACCAAAATAATAAACTATCCTATAACAATATTATTTTTGTACAATAAGAAGTTATTATTTTGTTTGTTTATATATTGGTATTTATACTTGTAGCTCTCGGTGTAAGGAGGAGAAACAAATTAAATTAAGCGAAGAATATTCCATATAATGACACTACGGAATATTTTTTAAGTTTATATTAAGTGATCTGTGCTTCAATTATCCTATTTTAGCTTCTCTAAGGCAATAGTAATTATTTATTACAATGTCATACTTATTTAAATTTTAAAAAATAATTTTATAGATGTAAAAAAATTTTGAGCAAATTGATCAGATTGGAATAAGCAATTCACAATAGTGTTGTATTTTTTATATTTAAAACTATTGTTTACAATCCCATCCTTATTTAAATTTTTCCAATCATAACATCAGTTTAGTTCTTACTTTACTATGTCAGAGCTAGAAAATTAAGAAGATATTGCAAATAACATAACTAGTAATTCTCAATTTCATTCACCATCTCAATCCCCATAGAGAGGGATTGATCATTGATAAGCAACTATATTAGTAAAAACAGAAAAAAAAATGACAAAAAATTCATCACACATTGTCAGTGATTATATTATTTACAAATATAACACTGCATATGATCATGCCATTAGAGGTTGTTATTGAATAAATACTACTAATTAAGATTAACTTGGCTAAGAAGGTAATTATATGAAGGATGCCACAATTTCATCTTCAGAAACATTGCCTTCTGAATCCAACAAAGCAGGCTTTGTCAACCAATATTGCTGAAACCTCTGCCTTGCATATTCTTTGTAGTCAAAGTCAATTTTATTAACATAACTCTGCAAAACAAAACAAAACATACATACATAAATCAATAATAGGCATTAATCAAATTAGCACACACAAAAATTAAGATTTAGTTTTGGAAAAACTTACAGAAATGAGCCCCCACAAACCCCAGAATAGATGGTTTGCAAGAGTGTATTTCTCTGTAGTGTTGAGTAGTTGCTCCACTTTAGTTTTGCTTGGCTTCTTTCCTGTGTACAAAGATGCACAAAACAAATTTTAGAAACATTTCCAAGTTCTGATAACTTTGGAATTCTAATTGCTAGTATTGATTCTTTGATAGAAAGAATAGGTTGGTGGATGAACCTTCTGAATTCAGATAGACTCGAATAAAGCGTTGGCGCTCCTCTAGTCCTGCAATAAAAATGTCGAAATTGTATCAGCAAAGTTCTTGCTAGAATTCATACTAATAACTCAAGAATAAACTTGATATTCATATGCAGAATAGGTTGGTGGATGAACCTACCAGGATATTTACTGTAGTCCAGAACATGAGGGGTGTCCGTGTGGTAATCGGCCGCCATTTCGCAAAAATGATTCGCCAAGTCATAAGCAACAGGATTGTAACTCGCATATTCATAATCCTATATAACATGGAAAATAAGTAAAGATTAATACCAAGTTCAAATCATATAAATAACATAAGAAATGGGGAAAAAAAGAAGAGAAATTTCAAGATAACTTACAATGATAGTTATTGCCCTTGTCTCTATTTCCATCATTATGTTACCATATTGAAGGTCATTGTGACAGAAACCAATCTCTTGATATCCTTCACATAACTTCTTCTCAAGCATATTTATTTCCTCATCTAGATTGTCCAAACCAAAGTTTTTTATATCCTTAGGGGAGCACAAACTCTTGGCTTGACTAAGCCACTTCCTGGTAATAACAATATGGGGGAGAACATTTTAGAATTTTGATTATGCATAGCTATAATAATTCTAACACCTTAACTTCAGAAATCTATGTTTACCTTAGTCTCTGCCATAGCTGAATCTTCTTAGGACCCGGCATGTGAAGCGAATGGAACTCTCTCATCTTAGAGGCTATCAAAGGAGATATTTCCGGGTTCCGGAGGTCGGCAGCTGAGAGAGTCTGGAAGGAGAAGAAAAACAGCACATTATACACAATACTTATGCTACAAATGCAAATAATATTGCCCTTTTTTAATCAAATTATACATATTCTTTTTGCCTTCTGGAAAGACTTGATGAATCAATTTCTGTCCACTGCGAATTCGAAGTGTCATCAACAGCTGATGAAAAGGACTAATCATACAGAAATATATAGTTTGTAGTTGAGAGGTTTCTCAAAATTAATTTTAATTAATTTCTTGTAAAGTCATTGTATTCACTTCTGGAACTCAAGTAGAGGAATGAAGTGCCTAGTTCAAAGGGAGATACTATTACATTCATTTGCATATTTTGAAGGAAGTATAAATGGAAACCTTGGTTCCTAAATTACTTAATTGCTTTGATATTCTAATATTATAGTATAAATGGATAAGCATGCAACTATGAATGAAATAGACACCAAGTCAAAAAGACTTCCAAGTCTGATAATTCCATATTTGCTCAACACTTTTAAGATACCCTTCAATTCATGTAAGCAAATTGATTTAGTAATTAGTATAATACCACAAACAGAAATATCAATCAATCAGGGAAGGAATAAGAATAAGAAGAAAAAAGCCAACTTTGCAA
>NC_029793.2:138351421-138356206 GCF_000816755.2 Arachis ipaensis
CAGCTTGAGAATCTGATCTCATTCTAGTGATTCAGCACCATCCAATTAAATATCTTCTTTGGGTCAAGCATTCAATTTAATATCTTCAAGATGCTTCAAAATTATTGACCAAAAACAATTAATAGGCAATGCTAACCATTCTTTGCTAAAAGGAAAATGGGAATAAAGTCAGAAAATGGCGAATTCAGAACAAAGAAAAGCTATTTGACTACTACAGAATAAAGTAAAATGGACTAGTAATTCCCATTAACTTTGAAATTGAGCATATGTTCTTCAAAGCTCAAACATTAGTTTATAATTATTGCAAGTTACAACTAAATTTATGCATTTAATTTTTTAAGGGTATATATAAAACTTACAATAATATCTTGATATTTTCAATGATGTTAAATTTTCAATGTTTTCTATACCCCTCCAAAAAGAAATTTATTAAAAAGTAAAATTAGGCTGTGTGTGGACATGTTTGATTTCTTTTGGGTATGGATGTTTTTTTCCACCTAAAGACACTGTTTAATTGAAATATTATTAATATTAAAATATATATTTTTTAATATTAAAATTGTGGAAATATAATTTCTATTNNNNTATTCAGGAGAGTATCATCATTGAGAAGATGTCCAACCATCAAATATCACCCCTGAAAAGAGTGATAATGTTTTCTAGTGCAGAATATAAAGTCAAACTTTCTCCAACTTTTCCGCAATTCCCCAATATCTTTAGCAAAATTTCCAAGGATAAAGTTCGAAAAGAAAACATAAATTAACTCCAACTTGTATGATTGACTTGGCTCAAAACTCAAATATAACCATCAATCTAAACCTCATTCACTATACTTTTTTATTTTCTAAGGATGCTGATACCCTACTATGACTTTGCAAGTATAAAAAAGTTATATAATTAAATAATGAATTATTCTTACATCAATAAAAATTAGAATAATTACTCAAGAATATTTATTTCTATTAGACAATAGACTGTCCTCTAATTTAATTAGTTTAATCATTAAAATAACTATTTTAAAACTTTTAAAATTGTTTTTGAGATTATTTTACCTACAAAGTGCCTACAAAGTGGGACGATTGTTATTGTTATTTTAAAAAAAAATTTAATATTTTTTTAAACTCTACTTTTCAAATCAAATTAGATTATATTGTCTTATCGTATCTTGTACTATTTTATGTATTTTAAAATTAAAAGATTAAGTGTTTAATTTTAACAATCTCAAACACTAAGATGGATAATTATTCTAAAAATTATTAGTAGACTCAATCTCCACAAACATAAAAGTCTTCCAAATAAAAACATGTCATTGGATGATTGACTTATCATATTCTTTGCATCATAATTAATCTCAACACCCACCATGTTATGAAAATTATTAAAAAAAAAGGTTAAAAGTAAACAAAAAATAATAATAAAAAAGAAGATTATTATGACAAACCTTAGCATGAATGAACTCTTCAACTCTGCCAGAGGTGAACCTTCCAAGAAGCCTTGGACCCTGTCCATGATTTGAGATGCACTCAAAGGTTCGAATTTCTTCTTCTCTGTTGAAGAAAACCTCAACACCTTCGCCATACAATCGAACCAAAACCTTCCTCAAACCGCCGCCACCATTTCTGGTTGGCCAATTTACTTGGAAAACCTCATTGGTCATTGCACCTTTCAGTGGAATCACCTGCAAGTTGTTCAAATCTTCAATCACATCACCCAAATCGGAAGCCACAGCTGCAAGAACCTCCATCATCTCTTCTTGGGAAGCGCACCCCTTCAACAATTCGATTGTCTTTATGGCCATTCTTGATTGCGAAGAAGGAAGAAAAAACAGAGAGCTCTTTTTCAAAACAGGGGAAGCTGAAAAAAACAGAGAGATAGATATGGTGAAGTTATTAGTGGTTTCCATGCATGCACGATAAAATCAGAAAAAAGATTCAAAATTTGAGGACCCAATTGAGAGAAAATAGCATAATTGTATGACCCTTGAACTGATTATTGAAAATTCAAAGGAGGAAGAAAAAAAAAAGAGAGTACGATAGAGTTTTTTCATGGGGAAACTCACCTGAGGAAAACAGGGGAAACTGTTGTGACACAAAAATGGAGATTTGAAGTTTGAAGCTTTGAAAGCAACCTTGTTCAAGTGAAGATTGCGTGAAAGAGACCAAAAAAGTTTTTGTTTTGGGAATTGGGTTGTTGAAAAGAGAGTAAAAGGTAAAAAAAAAAAAGCAGGAATCGACAACCGTAAGGGATGATGACAAGAAGAAGGAGAAGAAGAAGAAGTAGTAAAAGAAGAAATGATGTGATGAAAGCTGCTTCTTCTTTATAGAGATTTTGTGAGAAACTGAAACTCAGAAATGGTGCCAATGATACCTTCCACCTCTATTTATAGACACAAGGAACAACTTGGAGTCCTACTTTATTCTATTATTATTTTTGTTGTTATTTTTGTTATTAGTAGTTTAATTCTGATGTATTAATAATATAAAATATTTTATATATCCCAGTCACTTGTTTAAGCAAACAAATGAACTGATTATTCGATCAATCCAAATTAATTTTTTTATATTATAATTAATACAAAAAAATTTCAGTTTATACAATTGACTTTGCTAATTCAATGTAGCAAGCAAGACATCTAAGTCAAAAGAAGAGTTTACTTACTAAAACAAGCTATCTTATTGGTTAAGTTATATAATTTATGGGTTTTAGGATGGATTAATTAGATGTTATATGACTAAAGGTGATTTAAGATTATTATTTTATTACATTATTTAGCTAATTTTTTAGTTTAGAACTAATTTATAATGATGGAATAAATGATATTACGATATAATATAATGTTAAATAATAAATTCATATATGAAATCATTTTACGTGTATATATATATTGATGCTTTCGGCTTGGATGCATCTGAAAAGGCTCAATAAAAAGCCTCACTTGGAATTTATGTTACAGATCAGACTTACAGGTGATCTCATTGGTTTAATTTAAACACACTTAACTAAATAATACTACATGTGAAAGAAAATGCAAAGAAATAAGATAAAAAAGAATAAGGAAAAGTCAAATTTGTCCCTTTAGACGGTAGAACTTAGAACCGCGTCCTCCACGCCACGTATATTTAATTGTGGACACATGTGAAGCCGTTTAGAATCAGTTTACACGGCTAAAACTTTTTTTATATATTCAAAAGCAAAAAATACATATGAAAATTTAAAAAATTAAATAAATACGCACTCTTTTTATTTCTTGGTATGCACATTGACAGGGAAAGGATATAATGTATTTTTTTCCTTATCTAAAAAAATATTAAACTGAAAACTGAGTTTTCCATCTGGTTCTTTGGCAATGAGCGTTGAAAACGAGTGCATGCAAGGGACACTGAAAGTTTTATAATAAGTAAGATATTTTATTTAATTTTTCTTGTCACATTAGGGTGAGCAATAAGTTTGTCACTATGTTGGCTTAAATGATTTTTTGGGATATTTTAATAGGAAATAAGATAAGTGATGTTAGCACAGTTAGCAACTTAGCATGCACCCAAAAACTGAAAGGAAAATTATACACGAAATGCATTATTTTAATTAGTTAAATGGGTTAATCGTGATGTTTAAGTCTATTAATTAAATGGTTATTAAGTGGAAATAGCGAAAATGAAAAAGAAGACAAAGAGGTGATGTTTCATGGGAAGGTACACAACTCATTTATGTCTGTGGGGTACCAGCACATGCCAAAAAGTTTGCCACACAAATTTTATTATCATCAGTGTCACACTTCTTGATTTTATTTGCTCATCAAATTTATATTTTATTTTTCTTTTTATCTTATCATACATATATTTAAAAGATAATGTTAGACAACTGAAATGGACAAATATACGATAGAGTTATGAAAAAAATTAAGAAATAAAAGTATGTAACGTATATTTATATTTTCAATTAAACATTCTTTTATCTTATTTTTCTTCAATTATTAGAGAGAATTATTTAGGTAACATTATTAAGTTAAACATTTTAATTCTCAATAAATTTTAATTATTAAATTAGTGTTTAATTTTTTATTTTATTAGATAAATTTATTAGTTTTTTTTAATAATATTATGAAAATATAAATCTTTTAAAATTATGTTGACTTTGTCCTGACATTATATATTATGACAGAAAAAATTTATAGAATCAAACTACTCTTACAAAAAGTTTCGTCGACTAAAAAAACCAAGATTTCTGTAGATTAAAAATAAATCAAATAATAGGCTTTTTACTTATTATTTCATCTGATGCAAAATTAGCTTATCTTCAAAATCAAAGTTTAAAAAATAATACTAATTGAAATATGTGACTAAAACGTTTTTAAAAAAACTGATTTAAAATATTACTCTAATCATGTAGAGACAAATTTATTGTTTAATTAGAAATAGAGAGATGAGAGAACCAAATGCATGAAGTCGTGGGAAGTGCAGTTAAAATATATTATGGACTTGTCATATTGTGTACTACTCTTAATTTTCGTTACAGGATAAATAATCAGATCTTTTGTATATATATAAAAGATCGAAATACAAAGAAAGTTAGGTGAAAAATAAATAAGAATTGGACTAAGTATGAATGTGATCTATCTGGATTTGATCAACTTCTCAAAATATGATAATTTTAACATGCTTCCATTTTTAATTTCATCACCTGAATCACGTGTGAATCATCCTCACAGAAAATATATAATCAAATAAATAAAACCAACTTTCTTTTCTTTAAAAAATATAAATATATATTATATATATTACAGAAGAT
>NC_029793.2:138356217-138368411 GCF_000816755.2 Arachis ipaensis
TATTATCATTCTATGTATGCATAAAATAAAAAGAATAAAAATATTAGAAAATTAAATTCTATTTTTCATTAATTCTATCCATAGATTACATAATATTGTTTTGTTGCACTACTAATAAAGTAGAGGTACTAACCTTTTAATAAGGCACTTATATATCAAGTGTTTTATGGAACATTATTATAGCTAGCAATTTGTAAGTTGAAAACTTTAATTTTCTGAATTCTTGTAACTTGAAGCCACATGAACCTAATTTATTAGTACTGGTTATGTGTTTAATTTTCTTGTCATGCATACGTATGACAATAAACCTTTGGTCTTATCTATCTATATATATATATGTCCCACCATTTTAATTTAGATACTATATATTGATATTGATGTGGTTACTGCCTACCTATATATCATCTGACAAACACTACGTACTACTTATTACTATATATGAGATGATCTTGCTGAATATATATATATATATATATGATGGAAAGAGATATTAGTTATGTTGATATCTAAAAATGAAGATGCAGTTAAATTTAAGGATCAATAATATTATTTTTTAGATGTCAACGTAATTAATATTATCAGTTATATAGGTTTATTGTATATAATAAGATCGATGCATATGTACCTTAATGTTCATATAATATTTTTATCTTTATTTAGATGATATTCAGTGTCGTTTACCATATATTAGAGTGTATTTGTAATTTCAAATTTTACAAGAGAGAGAGAGCTTCTCTTTTATGAAAGTGCTGGAATACACAAAATAAAGATAAATTATCTACGATGAAAAAAATATATTAAAGAACTTAAAAGATCAATTTAAAATATTCTATTTGTGTGGCTAATATTCATTTCTTATCCAACTATTATAATTTACTTTAATGTAATAGTTCATGAAAATGTCAAATTAAAATTATACCCTAATTCTAAATGCTACACTAATAATCCTTCCTTATGTTATGAACTTACTTTTTTCGTTTTCCGTGGCCATTTCTCTCATATGCTACATCTATATATATGAATAAGTGAAAATAATAAGACTGAATATAAATTATAAAAATATTAATAATTAAACTTTTATTTTTCAATTTAGATATATATACTAGCTTTTCCATCGTTAATTAGAGTCGGAGTGAGCAGAGTGGAAAACCTGCATACACTAAAAGCTCAAAAGATGAGAGAGAGAGCATTAAAACACCTGGCATCCCAAGTTCCCATACTACTCATCTATAGCAGAAGCCCAAAAACTTAAAAGGATTTGCCGATTTGGTATCGACACTTGTTACCAAAATTATTTGGTATCGACACTTGTTAAAAAAATTATTTAATAACTTTCTATGATATAGGACACGTGTATATATAAAATATAAAATATTTTATTTTAAAAATATATGTTAAGAATAAAATTAGACATAATTAAATTTGAATTTTTAATATTTGTTTAAATAGATAAGTGAACTGATCATTTCTGGCAATCCAAGTTGGTTTATATTCGTACACTTAATTTTTGTTTTTCTCTACGTAATTGAATTATTTGTCAATTGATGGACCCATATCCTATCTTGTTTGAAGCCCATTATTTAAAGAAGTCGGTTGTGGGCCTTGTACTCTGTTAGTCGTCATTTGGGCCCATTATCAATTTCAAACTGAAAGTTATTGTGATTGTGATTTGTGAAACAGGAACACTTCCTTAATGACTACTAATTAATTAATTAATTTTATGAGTTAAGTGATAATCTCCGAGAAACCCCACCAAAAACCCTTTTGCATGAGCTTCAGCTTCACCATTCGCACCTCTCAAATTTTCTTACACCAACAATTGTTGTCGGAGAAATTTGGTTTGTCTCATAAAAGATTTGATCTTTTGCACATTTACAATGAGCTCCAAAGATCCCCACACTGATTCACTTGGTATACTCTCTATTCTCTTCCTCATTCACACCTCAACTTTTCATTTTCAATTTTTTTTTTTTGGTTCTTCAAAATTTCAAGTTTTGTCCTTTTGTTTTAAAAAGATAGTTTGCTTGAGTTATGTATCGTTCTAGCCACTACTGGATCAGGATTGACATGGATTGTCCTCAAAATTCAATTTTGGTTTGTGGATTTTGATGTTAGATTGCTAGCCAGAGAATGCTCCATAGTGGTTTTTCGTTATTCATTTCCCTTTCTTCTCAGGCCCCTGAATGAGTAGCTTATCTATTGCGTTTAAAATCAATGCTTTTGAAAATTGAAGTGTCAATTTATGGGCAGAAGTTTTTACTTGGGGCTTGCCTTTTGTCGTGTTTGATAAAATGCATTGTCTATACAGATGCATTGAAGTTTAAAATGTCTGCCCGAAAGGATTCAGATAAGTTCTTCATGTCCATCAGCGAAAGAGAGAAAAAGCCATTTGATGTTTTACGTGCTTTGTACGGTAAGAATTGCTATTTCAGTTGAAGATGTAGTAGATGCATTGATTATAGTACTATTAGCGTTGTGTTTGTTCAATGACATATGTATGATATGGCAGATGGTTGCATTGCTGGAGGTGTTGCCGGAGTCATTGTAGAAACAGCTTTGTACCCCATTGATACCATCAAAACTCGATTACAGGTGAATTTAATATATGAGTAAGCTTATAAGGCTACTTCATCTGTGTTTACATCTACATTGTACTTAAGATTTTACATCTCATTCCTTCCTATATTAGGTTGCTCGTGGTGGAGGGCAAATTATCTTGAAAGGTCTATATTCAGGGTTGGCTGGAAATCTTGCTGGTGTCTTACCGTGAGTGAACTCTCTTGTACACCTTACCCTTTGCCATTGATAAAGCATTCATATTTGAGCTAATATTTTTCAGTTTATAATCAATCATTCAATTTATAAAATGAGAACTTGTCCCATGAATATATAGTTTATGAGATGCATTCTAGTAGCTTAATATCTCATTTAAATGATTTGGACTTATATCTCATTAGTGTTTTAACTTATTCAATCTTATGCTAACTTTCTTCCCTGACTGAAAATATGGGAACTTAAGTCTATAAATGCTGTTTCCTTTGTGGCAATACTTTGTCCCTTTCTTTTACCATGTCAATCCTTAGCTATAGTTTCTCAGGCTTGTGTTTACTAGGTTAATCCTTGTATCGATAAATAACTTATTATCCATCCACTCTTGACAGAGCATCTGCGATTTTTGTTGGTGTGTATGAACCCACAAAGCAAAAATTGCTACGGTCCTTTCCTGAGAATCTCAGTGCCATAGCTCATTTTGTAAGTTAGCTTTCTTTATTATTAAAAATGCATTCATATTATCTTTATGGTGACACCTAACACACAACTTTTACCTTTTAAATTCGTTTCATTTTTCAATTTTATTTTTTTTATACTGATACATAGATGTTTCTGAGCATTACATAGTTGGGATAAACCATAAGGTATAAGAAACAAGAGTGGCAGCAAGATTAGTAGATGACCAAAAGCACAAGCATAAATCTGTAATACTAATATTGAAGGGTAAAGGCACTTCCAAACCATCTACCTAAACATATTTATTCGATGGAGAATTTTTAATAGTTGGAGGTGTAACTTTACAAATTTGATATAAGTTACATATTTTTGTTTGCTCTAAATAGGTATAATCAATTTTTATTATGTCTTTAGGATAAATTGTCCTACTTATAGTGCCATAAAAACTAAGATATATTAGAGGACATGTAAATGATTAGTTAAACATTTTTGCTATTTGATATTATAAGCTGAGTACAGGCTGCAGGTGCTATTGCAGGAGCTGCATCTTCTCTTGTTCGTGTTCCAACTGAGGTAACTAGCTTTGCTCCTTGGATTGAGTATTTTCCCCTTCTTCCTTGATCTTGAAGTCCGTTCCTTTTATTCTAGGTTATTAAGCAAAGGATGCAAATGGGTCAATTTAAATCAGCACCAGCTGCTGTGCGTCTTATCGTTGCCAATGAAGGTTTTAAAGGTCTTTATGCGGTATGGCTTACTTAATTGCATTTTTTTGGAATGGACATTTAAATACTGGTTCAGTTTTTGTTCGTGAATGTCGAGTACATCCTAGTTTTGGTTTTTGTTTTGCCTGCCTTGATCTGTATTTTGATTTTTTGAGATTGAAGGGATATGGGTCTTTCTTATTGCGAGATCTACCATTCGATGCCATACAATTCTGTATCTATGAGCAGCTCCGGATCGGTTATAAGCTAGCAGTAAGCCTACTATTTATTGTATTTTTTATTATTGTTTCTCTCACATTAACACACACACGCGCGCGCAAATGAAACATTTTCCTTTTTCTATTCACATAAGAAGCTTGTAAAAAGTGATTTGGGGGTGTTTCTGTTCTTGGCAGGCAAAAAGAGACCTAAAGGATCCAGAAAATGCTATGCTCGGGGCGTTTGCTGGTACTTTCATATCCCTTAGAAGCTTGCTTTGGAGTATTCAAGGAATCATATATTTGTGCTTCCATTTAAACTGAGTCTACATTCATGAATCACTGAAAAAAGATTGTTTTCTTTAATTTGGTGGTATATATTGTTTGTTTGCTACTCTCTCTGTTCCATAATGATGGTGGTTTTGATTTCTTTGTTACATTCATATACCAATGTATCTAGATTCAAATCAATATATGAACTGAGGATGGTAATTTCGATACCTGATAGGTGCCATAACTGGAGCAGTAACAACACCTCTTGATGTAGTAAAAACAAGACTAATGGTTCAGGTGCCTAAGAGTTTTATTTGTTTATGACTTTATTCCCTTAAATTAAGGTATGGGATTGATTTGAAATATGGTAATGTTTGGCTCTCTCTCATTAACATCAGGGATCACAAAACCATTACAAAGGCATTTATGATTGTGTCAACACAATAGTTAAAGAAGAAGGAACTCATGCTCTTTTTAAGGTAGTGTAACATTGTAATCATTCATTGTAATTCTGAGGGCGTTTTTTGGTTTTCATTTTCATTTTCATTTTATGTTTTTATTATAAAGCTTCTTTTTTGGGTATTGAAATGGGGCCGGAGCCCAAAATGGCAAAATCATTATTATATAATTCTAACTCTAAATCAATCTTACATGTCTATTTTTCTGCAGGGTATGGGGCCAAGAGTGTTGTGGATAGGAATTGGTGGTTCAATATTTTTTGGTGTTCTTGAGAAGACAAAGAAAATTCTTGCTCAGAAGCATCCAAAAGCTTAGGCTCACAATTGATTTCTTTTTTTTTATTATTGATCAAATTGGATTGATTTAATTTTAATTTCATGTTTGCCGTTGATCATTGAATTGCGTAATATTTCCCTAAAGGGCTTAGCCCAAGCCCCAAAGGATTGATAGTAAAAAAGAAAGGGATTTGACCAACTGGGGTTGGTCTAGTAGTTAGCTCACTAGTCCGCTTAAGCAAGGTGTCTTCAATCCTGCCTTATATATGCAGCAATTTGGTGGCAAACTTTTAAATAGAGTTTAGGTCTACGACATATTAATCATTCGCTTATTGGGTTGGGAATAAAAGGACTTTGGTCATGTTTGCGATTTGGGCCTAATTATGAGTCCCAAAAAATACATGGGCCAGACAGCCTCTAGATCTCTCTATGAGAACTAGTGGCATCAGGCCCATATACACATGAAATAATTCAATGTTGTTTGTGTAGTGACCTTAATTCCAAAAACATATTCCAAGTTTTGACTCCTAAGAGGGAGTGTATGTAATGTGTGAAAAATAGGGAGCGTATATGTTCTATTGACAAAAAAAAAAAACAGTTTCTCTACAAAATAATTTAGCTCCTCAATATTGCATGGTTGAAGTGCGAGGAAAAAATTGCTATGAAATATTGAAATCAGCTCACATCAATTTTTACGAGATTATTTGCTTTCATATAAGATTTGAGGTAGTGTTTATTTTGTTCTTGAAATTCGTTTGATGAATCAATTTAGTATTCTATATATTAAAATGACAAACTAAATCTTACACTTTCAAAAACATGATTCTTTTAGACAGCGAGTCTCATCATTTTTAGTGTAGTGCGACTTCATGTAATGGTTAATTGAACATGAACATTCTTTAATTGTGGTTAAGTTTTATAAACTACTTTTGCAAATAAAATTAATCACAATTCAAAATTATCATCATAAGTAACCATTGCAATATCAAGGTGGCATTTAATTGTCCATATTAGCATTACACTAACATATGTGACAACAAAAGTTTAGCCAAGAGACTAATAAGAATCATATTTTTTAAAGGAACTTGCTTAATCATTTTAAAAAGTTAAAGACTAAATTGACTCGTCAAACCAATTTCAAAGATCAAAATAAGTATTACATAAATTATAAATATAGACATAACTCTTTCAATAAATCAACAAAGGAAGAGAGTAACATTAGCCATCTGCAAAAAGTAATTGCATAGGACTAACTAATTTTATGTAATATTTGAACTTACATTAACCATATGAAAAATATTTTTACATTACATGGGAAAAAGGTCTTTCCTTCTTCACCCACCCTAATATACAACAAAATTTAATAATACAAACAACAAATCTATCAATTGCATCAAACCACAGCAGTTCTCTTTGCAACTGGTGACAATCTCTGTGTGGAAAATTTTAGTTTCCCTCTCCTCAGCAGTAATAAGCATAAGAACCCTAAAGTAGCAATGAAAATCAAGTACAACTCCAAATGGAATCCCCCAAGAAAATGAACAAATTCTAGTGTTCTTTTATTGTTACAATTGCAATCATAGTCATTTTGTAGTACACTGCCTTTGACAGTGAATTCAGGATCAAGAACAAAATCCAGTGACACAGCTCCTTCATCCAACCATATAGTTGTGTTCTTCGATTTGTAGCCGGGCATTGTTGCCACCACTGCAATTTAGATTAAGAAATTGATTATAAACTCTACAAAAAATTATAGAACTTAAGGATAATATATATCATATTCAAGTAAGTTTTGTATGATAATATTCAATTTGAGATAATTTTCAATTTTTCTTTTTCGTTCAACAATAATTCTATTTTTGCCCAATAATTGTAAATTTGTAATCTTCAATCATGATACATTATTATAATAATATAATCCAAAATATATCATTTTACCTTCATATTTATCTTTTGGGGCAAGTAAGCGATGATAATCAGCAAAGGTTTTTCCAGCTCTAACCTGTTGGTTAGTACATCATAAAAATGAAGCTCAAAGTCAAACACTCATTTAATGGTGGAAGGATCAGCTATAGGATATGAAAAACATTTGAAAGGTCTAAGAAAGTAGGATGAACATAGTTCACATTGTGGAATCCGAAAAATATTTGCGATAAGATATAAAAATGTAGCATTTTCAATAACTCGCATCAAACTAAGATGTCATGTTCTAATTGAACAAAAATAGAAACAGATGCGATGTACATCCAAACATACCGTGTAATTTATTCCTGTGATGGAAATAATGCCTGGTAACGGCCTTCCATCATGCGAAGAATATATTCTTCCATGCAATCCGGTCTACAGAGTAGATAACAAATAGTTAAGCAATCCAATAAAAAATCAATGGGAAGAAGTGAAGAACACCTAAGAATCATACAACAGATCTCTCACATATAAGTTTGAAATTGAAATGGTCACCTTCTCTGTGTTCAACTAACTATAACAGAATGAACACAAGGTATTGGTGACTTATGTACACTCAATGGAATTCTCTCTTACATCCTCTCTCTAGTGGCTTAAGGAACCGACCAAGGGTTTTTGGATGTTTCGAGTAAAAGAAGAGGATAGAGATTTGAGATTTTACATCTTTTCTTTAGGCGTAAAGTATATAAACAGAAATAGTATACCTTTACAAGGCTTGCAACAAGATTAAGCAGGCTCATCTTGTTGTATCTCCAAATGATAGGAAGCTGCATATTAACATATAGTACACAGGAGTCAAGAACTAAGAAAAGATATTGCAATTTAAACAGGAAAAAACAAAAATGAAAGAAAAAGACAAGATCATAAAAAATGGATAATATTTTTTTATCTGATGGAGCAGACAGTGTGGTAAAAGTTGTAGAAGTGAATGGAATGTAGTACTCTAAAGTTTGGCTTTTATCAACACTCAGATACGGAAGAAAGAACCAACCTCGGCAGCATTAGGCCATTTATTGTCGCTGACTTCTAAAGTCAATTCAAAACATCCGGCATGTATATAGTTCCAGTCTTGCATTCCTCCATATATTGGGTACCTGCAGTGAGTATCTTCTGAAATAATTTATGAACATATTGAGAAGAGAACATAAACTTCAGCAATTAATTTCAAGTTATTGCTTTCGGATAACCATACCAAGATGCTCCATTTGTAATCCCCCCAGGAAATTCCTTGCTTGTAGACATGTTGTAGTGAGAGTGACTATATATACTTGCCATGAACTGAAATGTCTCATCATCGGGACATCCAAAATAGCTCGTACTGTAATCCATTCATATCAAAAGACAATATCATGTCATAAAGAACTCAAGATGGTTTGAAAGCAATTCGAGACAAATCTAACATAATATAACTGATCTTCAAGAAATAAAGCTAGATAACCATATTCCATCTAACAAGCGGTAATATTAAAACATGTGAAAGCTTGATTGCCATATTCCAACTAAGAAGTTGTAAATTAAGACGTGAAGAAAGGAAAAATAATTCACCACCTTCTATCTTTAGTTCCATCCCAAGGATAATTTGCCACAAGTGCTCCCTGAGGTAAAGAAAGAACAATCCACGAGTAAATTTCACAACTAGAATCTAGATATAATAGTTGATGAAAAAAAAAATCTGCAGCTAGTTTATAGTTGTAATCAATTCTACAAGATCAAGTATACAAGATTGAATCACATAGGTTGGTCTTTCAACTACAGAATGAAAAACAAATGAACATAAGTTGTGTTTACATGGGAAAAAGATATTCAGTTTAGTTCCTAACAAAGATTTTGATTTAAAGAACAAAGTTGTAAACGAAAAACTACCTGGAAAAAAGAAAGAATGATCTCAGAATTATAGAAAGCAGGAAGCATGCACTGGAAACTGGCTACCTTTTTATTCTAGATTTTGAAAAGAAAAAAAGTTTTCAATAACTTTTACCAACAATACTTATGTCTATTAACCAAACCAGTCTAACTTAATCTACAGCAGGATCCGCATAAGTGGAATAAAATCAGAAAATAAACATCTCGGCCCAGAGTAGACATCACAAAAATATGACATGAATCCCAACGAAGTAATACCCCATGCAAAGTGGCAGATGCTGTGAATCGAATATCCTTCGCCCAATTTATTATGGCTCTTGTCTCAGGTTGCCGAGAATCCTCATTATAATTCAGGGGAAAGAACTGTAATTTCATTTGAGATAGACACGTGAGGTTAATGCCAACATGATCTCTAGAAATATATACATTATAACACAAAAATATTTCAATACATCATTATCCAGAAAGAAAAAGCACATGGTCCTACTACTAAAACCATCAAAAGGCAACATTAAGTTTAGATTAAGATTCTCATTATAGTATAGATTAGTTTGCTATGAAAAGATATACCTGGTCAGGAAAATCCCGGTTCAAATCAACTTCATTTGCATTACCACGTTTTCTTAAACTATACCCATCCGGGTTCATTGATGGAAGTATATGAAGGTGAACATTCTCCACGATCAATGTTGCCTGAAACATTTCATAGAAGGTTGGCATTTTAAGCACAAAGATCAAATTATAGAATAACTAGAGTTATACTGAAAAATACAGGATTTGAATACTGAGAATGATAAATTATTCCAGCATACTGTAGATTTTGTAGCTTATATCCATGTATTAAATGAACATATAAAATAAGTACATGGAATTTGCTCATCTAAAATTTGAAACTGAAATGATGGTGTTTTTTCCCTCTCCGTTTTCTCAAGAAATCATGTGAGTTGATATATACCTAGTATTATTTCTTCTCTATTATTTACTAAATAAAATAAGTTTCAATGAAAAAAATTGGAAACAAGAAGGATGTAGGATAATTCAAATTTTACCAATAACTATAATTTGTGGTTCCAATATTATTGCAACAGCTTAAAAACTTTCAATAATTTGTTAGCAATACCAGAAAAACAATAGGGAAAATTGGATTTGGCATGCCACATCGAAGGGGCAAGAGATCAGCATATATTTATGTGCAGAAAGTGGAAGCAAAATACCAGAGGATCCGTCAAATAGTTGTCACATAACCAATTGGCCAGATATATAAGAAGCTCACGGCCCACAGGTTCATCTCCATGTACATTTCCAATATACTGCATCAGCATGATGTTGGTCATAGAATTTCAGAATACAGAATTTCAATATATACTATGGAATTAATTTAACAAGCCAAAAGTAGAAATATGGTGTGGAGCATAAAGACATAGAAAAAGCCTACTAATCCATATGAGTATAGAAAGTCCATCCATTACGTTATGTATATCGAAATCCTAAGGAAACAAAGAAGAAAAGGAAAACTGGAGAAGAATACATTCTCCATTAAGTTAAAAATCCAAATAAGAAGCAAGTAGTAAAGTTTCACATCTCTTTGTTTAATATTTTTACATCTTTTAAGTCTAGTATGTCAAAAGCCTAAAAAAATTTTAAAAAAAAAGAACCATAAGCATCTTGCTTAACTGGCATTGAGTACAAAACACTCACCTTAAATGCAGGTTCAGTCTCTTCTTCTCCTGGCTTGTCAGAAATCTCTATCACCCACTACACGTCGGAAAATAAAGGGATGCAACACTCACTTTTAAAATCGAAACAAATATTTCCAACAATACGCATGTTATGAAAAGGAAAAAGAAATTACCAGCGGAAATCCATGCACACTCTTCCCAATACTAGTAGCCAAATCCAAGAATCCCTCACAGAGAGAAACAAAATTCAAGCAGTATGTTCATTCACGAAAGCCATTAGTAAATAATATATTTCGATCTCTAATGTCGTTTGTAGATACATAATTTTGATATATGCAATCAAGAAAGAAAAGAAGCACAGATATGAGAATCACCTGTATATCCTAGAAATGTTGCTGCATCTTTGTCCGAATTGCTTGATGGCCTTTTCAAGGTCAGCATTTGTCATGTATCCTTTGGCCAAATCAACACTGCCAAACAATATTTCAAATACTATAGAACATGAAATCTTATTTCAAGTTAAATGCTACAACAGATGGTAGAAATTACTAGACCATAGTTACACAGGGAAATCATGGATTAAGATTACCTTGTCTGAGTCCTTAATACATCGTCCTCGAGCAAATGCCTCGCATGACTTGTATTAATACATTTATCAAAATCTTCAAGTACCAACAACAAAGTAGCAGTTAGAAGAACTTGCAATTTTAGAAAGTCCAGTTAAACAAGAACTAGCTGAATAAAGCAAATAATCAAATCCATGTCAACTCTACCATTACAAAATCACATGCAGGGAAGAAAAGGGTATAGAAATTTCTCATATATATAAATATATTTTCTCACATCTAATTCAGAACATTAAGAAGTTGCAACTCGAATCTATCAACAAAGAATACAAATAACAACTCCGAAATCCTAAACAAATTGAGTTCCAGATTTGGATTTAACCAAAAGAACCCCACCATTTTCACCACAAAAGACTATTAAAAAGCTCGAATTTACAATGACCCATTTCTTCCCTTCCCGTAAATAGATTAAAGAGCACAATAGGAACATGCACACAAAGCAAGTGATGCAAACTTAGATTCAAGATTCAAATAAACGAAAATAAATAAATATAGAACCTGAAGAAGAAGAAGAAGAAGCGAAGTTGAATAAGGCACCCTTAGCAAGAGAAAGGGAAAGAAGAAAAGAAGAAACTGTGAAAGCAAAGAGAAGAATTGAGAACAACAGCTTCTTCATCTTCATTCATGGGACGACGACGTTGGTGTCGGATTCAGCCTTTCGCTGTAACGTTGTTTGTTCTTCTAGATTATCGTTGATCATCACGTGTCTCTCACGTGACGTGACATCTTCAACTTCAAGCAAACTTGGCCACTTTTTTTTTTCCTTACAAAAATTGTGTCAGATCCAACTCTGTGCTATATTTGGGCTTCGTTAACTTATTTTATTGATTCTCGTTTTCTTCGACCAAAATAAATTTTTAACATTTTAAAAAATATGAGATTTTGAACAAAAACAAAAAAACTTTAG
>NC_029793.2:138368465-138371395 GCF_000816755.2 Arachis ipaensis
TATTTGAAAAATTAAAAGTGAATGGGATAAGATTGTAGTGCAATTTGCAACTCCGATAGGTTGGATATTCATATTATTTTACCAATATTATGATTGTAATTTGTAAGTCTCACTGTCTTAGTATGTTACATTTGGGTTTGAACCTTGATGAATGGGTCAAGTATTGGAAAAGAACTCTTTGGTATTGTATTCGATGAGTAGGTAGTATGCGGATGTTATGATACTTAAGATTGAGGGTTTTTTTTGAACAAAACAAGCTCAACACAGAAAGAAAGAAAGTGGAGTAGGAGAGTATAAGGCTCATCTAAACAGCACAAGACAATAAATATAGTAAAAGAAATATAATCCGTTGTCATCTCCGAACATAACCATCAATAACTAAACGAATCAACACACCATTCTTTTTAACTCAAAAACAACATGTTTATAATTCCATCAATATCTGTCTCTGAATTTTATTTTGGAAAATTCTGTTATTCCATTCCAACCAAATGTTCCACATAATTGCAAAGAAACCTATCAGCCACTTCTTATGCTCCGAGTTACGACCAAATACTCCAATCCAACTCTCAAACAATCCTTTGACAGTTCCCAGGATAGCCCAAGACCTATCAACATACGTCAACCAAGCGCACCACACATGCCACGTAAACTTACAGTTAAAAAACAATCTTTGTTTGTTTGTTTGTTTCAAAGGATAATGATTTTACTCGTAAAGAACAATAAAGTAAAATTAGACAAATTAAATTATCACATTCATTTGTAATAGAAAGAAGCTCAAAACTAGTCGAATTTATTATATTTGATTAACATTTTTAGTCATTAATTTAATTCTTTTAGTTTAACAATCTAACAATATATTTTTATTCCATATTTTTAAATATTATTAACTAGTTACTACTAAAAATAATAAATTTTATTAGTTATCTAGTATTCTTCTTCGTGACATTATTTTTCATAGTTTTTGAAAAAACATAATTTATTACAATTATGTTAAATATATACTAAAAATTAATCACCAAAATTAATCAATTAATGTAAAATATATATTAAAAATAAATTAAATTATATATATTTATAAAAAAATTATAATAACAAATTTTAGTGTATAAATAACATTTTAAAATTTATTAGTGCTAACTCAAGATAGCGTACAAATATTGCTGCTTTTGGAGCTACCTCCCTTAAATACCTAATTTGCCAACGAATTAATACTGAAGGGAAATGGAGGATAACATGAACGTGGGACTACCAAACTCCTTCAACTTATTGTCTAGAAAACAAAATAAATAAAAGCATATTTTTGCTTAAAAGGATAAGGTCTGCGTTGTGATGGTCCATTTGTTCAGTTTCGTTATATATAAAGAAGAAGAAACAAGAAGTACGAACTATATATAGTAGCATGGTCCATGGTGAGTTAAGTAGTTACTTGTGGTTTTTATGTGGCCTCAATTTTGCTTCAACATATATATACCCTTATCCAGAGTTTTTTTTATCTTTTATTAGCACCTGATGATGTATTTAATTATTTAGAGCTTGTTTGGGTGAGCTTTTAAAAAAAGATCTTTTTTTGAGTTATCTTTTTTTAAAAGATCTTATAGAGAAGTAAAAGTAATTTTATGTTTGGATATCTCATGTAAAAAGGTCTTTTTATCTATCAATTATGTTTGGGTATAACAGTATAAAAGTACTTTTTTGTTCATTTATTACATGAAAAACATCTTTTTTTTAAGGAAAAAAGATCTTTTAAAAAAAGATGTAAATTACAGCTTCTCAAAAAATATCTTTTTTTTATTTTACTAGTGCTTTTACTTTTACTACTAGAAATTTGCCAAACACGTTAAAAAATAAAAAAAGATCTTTTTTCATTGAAAAAAGATCTTTTTTTAACAAAATAATGGCGCCCAAACATGCACTTAAAAAAGTTGGTTAGTTACTTGTTAGTTGAGTTTGCAGAGTTAGTCTTTCAATAGTTAAATTAGTTAGCTTGCTAACTAAGTAATATTAGGATGAAAAATGAAAATTTTTTGCGGTAAAAAAAAATCTATAAAAAAAAGTTTGTCATGCACAATATACATCTTTTTTATAAATTTAATAAAAATCTTCACTCTTTGCCTATTCTATTCTTCACTTAAACAAATTTTAAACCAGATATTACTCAATGTAATTTACTGGTTTTCCATTATTCATTTTTCATACTCACTGATCTAACATAAACTCTTAGACAATGATCTATAGGTGATTCATGTTATTTTCGTTAGTCTAACTAAAACAAGGAATTAGCTAATAAACTACTTGGTATGGGTATTAAAAAAAATCATTTTAATATTTTCTTTTAGAAACAAAAGATTAAACTGGAGAAATATTTGTATATTATTGAGTGTATTCAATTTGTCTATTCAAGTTGTTTTGAATGATACAATATAAAAGAGTATTTATAGGTACTAAGAGAATCGTAATAATAAAGAGGTAATTTCCTATAATAAATATTCAGATATACTAAATAATACTAATTGATCCTAATTATATCCTAACATTTTTAATATTTTAAAATGTATTTGAAAATATGTAAAATTTAAATTCTGAACGAATAATTTTCTTTCGTTTTTCTGTTTTACCCTTAAACTAATGATGCCAATAACAAGGAGGTTTAGGTCTCCCATACATGTATAAGCCAATAGTGCTTCAAAGCTAGTATGCAATTAGCAAAGTGATTTTTACTTTTTTATTGTCACTTGGAAAATTTTATCTAAATATTTTGTAGACAAATTAAATCGCTTAAATACATCTCAAAGGACATCGTGAATACTAAATAAGCGAGACATAATAAAATAATAGCCATGGCTCACTCGTATAAATATGACAAAATAACTTTTTTAAGTTATTTATTTGGTCATAATTAAAAAACATATTTTAAGGAGTGTGAGTTA
>NC_029793.2:138371505-138378239 GCF_000816755.2 Arachis ipaensis
TCACCTATCAAAAATCTAATACATAATAATTTATCCAATGAACAAAATCAACATCTTTATTTAAATATATTTTAAATATCTTTGTTTGAATCGCTTAAACTAATATTCAACTACATTTTAATAAAGGGCAAATCACATAAAAAAACGAACTAGACGTCAAAATTATATGGATTCTCTAAAACAAAAAACGTTACGTGCATGTCTTTAATCACATTTATATATAACTCGAATTGACTAAATTCAATTTATCCATTATAGTAGTAAATCAAATCAACAAGATTCAAATTACTAGGTGTATATGTAAATCGATATTGGTAGATTCGATTTATTATGAATTGCAATTTGAATTTTCTCTATCCATAGTAAATCGAAACTAGGTACTTCGATCTAATACCATGGTTTATGTCCTTAGTAATTTGAATTCAATGGCTTCGATTCATTAATAATTTTCGATAGTGGTAAATCGAATCCACGAGGTTCGATTTAGTATATATATATGGCTATATAAACAATTCAAATTCACTTATTTTGAATTATATTTCACCAAATCTTATTCTCCAGAACACTGGTTCTAGAGAAAATTTAGGAAAAGAAACCACAATATTTAAATTGCTGAAATAGAATGCGACCCGAATCATATCTATTGGTTGGATGAAATCGCCCACATTGCTGGTAGCATCTATGAAGAAGTTAGTTAATGAAATTTAATTTCGTTAAAAAATAAAGAATTGTTAGTGATATTAAGTCGCTTAGAATTTTATTGTTCGTGTTATTAGAATTTTTAAACTTTAAATGGTAGCTAGAATAGTAATTTAATAATTTGTTAGAACGTTGAAGACTACAAATATAAGTTGGAGGAGTGATCAATAAGTATTAGTTAGAGTAGTGATATGAGGTTCGATTAGAATTTGTAAGATTTAAATGTTAGAAGTTTAGCTAGGTTAAAAGTTTTATCAGAGTTTAATTTAATTTAATTTAGGTTTCCAGTATTAGATTAACTAGGTAGTAGAAGGTTATAAAGGAATCAATTTGATTTAATTTATTTAAATTTATTTTAATTTTTAAATGTTAGATATAGACATATCTCTCATATTCTCTTCTCCCTCTTTCTATCTCTGACTCTTTTTTTGTTGCCTACCCTTTCCCAGTTGCTGAAAGATTGGTAAAGAAATGATACTTGTTATACCTATTAAACTCATGCCTCTGCTAATTCAGTTTCTATTGCCCAATTCAATATTTAAAATTTTTTTTTGTACAATTTATTTTTGTATTTCTTTAAATTTTGTATTTTTTTGCTTTTGAATTTTTTGTTGTGTAAATTAGGAGATTTAATAGGTATTGAATTTGATCTTTTTTTGGGAGATTTAATAGGTATTGAATTTGATATTTTTACTCTAATTGGAAGAAGAAGAAGAAGAACACAGTGAAAGAAGAAGAACACAGAGATAGAGAAAGAGAAGAGAGTACCTCTGAATACCTATATGAGAACAACGATGTAGAGCAGAAGTTCAAATTATTATTTTTAAAGAAGGGGTAATAATTATCTATGGACAAAAAAAAAATTCATACAAAAATCTGGTCCACTCTCCCAAATTATGTATCCATCATTGTCCTTCGTTTAAAAATAGACACAAAAATGAAAAAAATTGTCTTGGAGACACTGTGTCCAGTGTCCATGTCTCTCTATCCAAACACTTTTTAAATATTTACTGTCCATGTCTGTGTGTCCTGTCCACAAAAACAAACGTAGCCAAAGAGCACAGAGGATCAGGTACCCACGCCATTGCTTCACAGGATCACATCTATTCTGACTATTCGATTGACTTATATGCTATATGTTATTATGTTATCATGCTGCGTGATTACCGTTGTGTTGTATTCAGTATTAGGTTATCATGCTATGTCATTATATAATACTTAAACAAGGTTGGAAACTATAAAGTAAAGATGTTCATAATTGATGTTAGTTAAAATTTTACGGAAAAAAAGTGAAGGTAACACCGGGATGAAAAAGAACACGCAATCATATTGCTAATGAACACGGGAAATACAACTACAAATACGGAAAACATAACACAGAATGCCACGCACATTGCGAAAGAAGTCAAAGAACAATAAAGCATAATAAAGATACATATAAAAAAAAGACAACAATAAAAAAAAAACCACTAAACTTTGCTAGTTGCTCCAGACCTCCCAAAGTCTCCTCCCTATGGACAACTCCACCGAGTATGACCAGGCTGTCTGCATAGCCCACCTCGCTTAGGACTAGTCGGATCAACCTCATTCATACTAGTGTGAATTCTAGTGCTCCTTGGACAATGTTCAGATGCAGGTCTGTTACTGGGATCAGAGATGACGGTTGGACCATCATATAGTGGGGAAAAGCATTCTGAAATCGGAGAATTGAATCCCATCATGTAGACACTAAACACCGTACTGAGCCGATATACCTCGTGGACATATATAAGTTGCCCAGCTCAGGCGGGAATATGTACAACAAGCGACTGCATGGCGGCATGGGTAGTGAAGTGACTGAAAGTACCCGCAGTCGCAAGTCCGATCTCTCAACGAGACTCTATAAGCACCAAGTGAGAAGTTACCTGTTGGAGTAGTTTCAGCCACATTAAACCCCGAATTATCCTATCATATAGTGTCGCCGTAAAACATCTCGATGTCTTTAGATTTGTCTCCATTGTCTTCACAAGTGACTGACTAAATTGCTTACCTGTCCTCAACTGTGCCTCAGCCTTTCTTCCCTTGTGTACAAAGAGCTCCGCCAATCTCCCGTAGGTGGATTTCCCCAAGAAACAAATTGGAAGGTTCCTGACACCCTTCAGCATTGAATTAACACACTCGAAAATATTTGTAGTCATATGGCCAAATCTTCGGCCCTTGTCCCGGTGTTGAATCCACTTGTCATACTCCATCCTGTTGGCCCAGTCACACATTGCCGGGTCTTTGGTCCGGAGGATATCAAACCAATACTAAAACTCGACCTCAGTCTTCGCATAAGCAACATTGACTAGAAGCCTCCTTGCATCCTTTCCCTTGAAACTCAGCGCAAAATTCGCAGCGACATGCCTAATACAGAATGCACGATAAGCAGATGGTGGAGCCCATCCTCCATCAGGTGCCACCAAGGTAGCCTTGATGCCATTGTACTTATCTGATATCACGAGAATGCCAGGCTGATGAGTCACATGCTGTCATAAGTGAGACAGGAAGAATGACCATGACTCCGCATTTTCACCCTCTACTAGGGCAAAAGCAATGGAAACGATATTAGAGTTTCCATCTTGAGCAATTGCAACCAGCAAAATTCTCTCATATTTACCGTACAAGTGGATTCCGTCAATACTGACCAACGGCTTACAATACTTGAATGCCTCGATGCACGGTGGGAACGACCAAAAAAATCTGTGAAAAAATGCTGACGACCCGTCAACCTGGCCTCCAACTCGCATAGATCTTGTCTTCAGAACTGCAATACTTCCTGGCATCGTTATCTGCACACCAAATACCCACATTGGCAACTCATTACAAGATTCCTCCCAATCTCATATATATGCACAACGGCCTTCTACTTAGCCAGCCAAACCCTCTTGAACGTAGGTCTAAACCCAAAACGTGCCTCCGTCGCATTTTGCAATACCTTGATGGACACAGCCGCATCAGCTCTGATCATAGGAAGGATGCAAGCAGATATCACATGATAGTCAAACTTCCTGTGATCACTGGAGTCGAGGTGGCCAAACATGTATAGATCTGTTATACCGTCTAACATCCTAGATCTGTTATACCGTCTTACACTTTTCGTAGTACTTGGCATGGTCCGATTCCAGGACTTTGTACTCAACCCCCACCAGATGCTATAAGTCTCCACACACAATACAACTTTCTCCTTATTTTGAAACTGTTATCCGACTTGAAACTCAGCTAGACCTGCAGTATCTTGTGAATCTTTGGCCCCAAAACTGGATTCTACATCGGGAACCCCTTATGTCTCATGGCATCTAAGTCTATAGTCGAAAAGTGCGGCGAGTATTGTTGAGTTTTCGAGCTCGATGCTCCACCAGTCCCAACAAGAATACTCTTCCCTATGTCATCATCGCTGTCATCTTCAATCATTGCGGGCTCGACATCATTGTCATCCCCTAGTACATCTTCCACCGCATCCGGTTCTCCAACCTCCACAGAATGCGGGATCATAACAGGAGTATTGATGTTAGCACTTACATCAATAATCTCATCGCGGTGCAGATCGGCTGCGAAGGATCGAGATGCCACCAAATCTTCCGTAGATGTCATTGTAGGCAGAGACGAAGACACACCAACAGGGGTTGAACTGGAGGCTACTGCCATTGGTATTGATTGATGATTTCGGTTCGACCCTCCTGAGCTATAGACCACATCCACATGCTTAGCCAATAGTTCAGGAATTCTCACTTCTGGAAACTGGCGACGAAAGTGAAATAAAACTTGCAGATCCTCGTCAATGTCTATCACAAACGAGTCGTACTTCACCCTATCGTTAACAACAGAAATCGGAATTCTATAATATAACTTTCTTTGTCAGTTTCATTCCATGCAGTTCCAATTTCTATCATACGGTTTTCTGAAAATCAACTAGACTCATAGAAAGTCTAATAAAGACACTCAACGGATTCTTATTAATAAATTTTATACCCGCTCGTATTTTTTTCTTAATCGTGTCTTTGTAGTGCACAAAAACTAGAAAACTCTCTTCACGAGCCATTGTGGATTCACTTCTCTTCAACTCCTCACATTATAATCCTATTTATATAGGAGTCGCTCCTTAAGTAAATCGAATTAAATCATTTCGATTTAATAATATTCATTTCTTTTCAAATAAATCGAATCTAGTAGCTTCGATTTACTATGACGAGCTATTTAGTGTAAATCGAATCATATTGATTCGAATTATATGTATTACATTCCTCCCACGTATATCAAATCAATCATATTCGAATTACATGCATAAACATAAATCGAATCAATATCATTCGATTTATGTATTTTGGTAGTAAATCGAGTTTAATGGCTTCGATTTATTTAAAACTAAGGCAAATCAAATGAGATTGCTTTGATTTACATGAAATGATAATAAATCAAATTACAATGATTTGATTTATATAGATTTAAGGTAACATTCATATTCTCTCTTTATATTTAGGACATCTACGAGTAAATTCTAAACCCTAATAGCTTGTTTATGTGTTTTGCCCTTTCAATAAATAAGCACACTCACATGTACATAACATTTTATAGCGAACCTACAACATATATGGGCACGACATCAAGAACAATGATAAAACAAAATTAAAAAAAAAAAAAAACAACTAATATAGTACTATGTTATCTCATATTTTTCACTTTGTGTGAATGAAAGAGAATTAAAGAAAGCTATTGACTGTGTTAGTTAAAAAAATAGTTAATTACCTAAAATTTCTCTAAAATAAAATACTTATAAATAAAGGGAGATATTTTCGTTGTCCACAAGCTAAGTAATCATGTTTTAGAGCTTTATATGATGATTTGAACGGAATCCCGGTTCTTAATTAATTGTAAAATATTTACTTAAAATTAAAAATTATTATAAATGAAACTAATTAATTACTGTTACTTTAAAGTTCTAAAATAAGAGATATTGTTATATAAATATTTATGCTTTTAAAATCAATTATTCATAGAAAGAGAGTAATAAATTGATGAAAAAGTTCAACCTATAAAAGGAAAAACCCGAAAGGCCCAAGTGATTGGTCATTGATTTTTTTAATGGAAAACCAAGTCAGCGGTAATAGCACGCAAGTTATTATTTTAAGTTTATATACGTTTTTTTAGATTAATTATTTTTTATTTAATAAAATATCAATATATTCAGATAAAAATGTAGTTAAAATAGAAAAATATTAGAAGATCAGATATTATAATATAATATCGAAACTTTTATAATTTAAAAGTCTAAAATTCGATTCTTGTTAATCCTAAAATAAAAAATTTTAACATAAGATAAAGAAATAAAGAAAAATGTTAGAGGGTCAGTTTTTGACCAGTAGTTAATCAATAATATTTAAAAGTATGAACTAAAAATATATTATTAATTAAAAAAATTGGACTAATAACTAAAAATATTAATAAAAAAATAATAAAATTTATTGGTCTTTAAATTTTTTTCTTTAAAATAGACCAATTTTATGATAAATTAAAAAAAATAGACATAAAACATGAAGAGAAACAATTAATTTGTTACAGTTGATACTTGGCACAAATGAAAAATTTATAGATCTCTCATTCAGCTGCACCAAAGTTTAAATCTCAGAACTCAGAATTAGAACATAGAATCAAAAATCTTTTTTAATGTGTGTGAGTGTAGTAAGATAAGACAAAAAAAAAAAAAAAAAAAATTAATTTGCGAAGAAGAAAGTGCTAATTAAGTAGTATTAAGTATTAACCATAAGAACCGTCCAAAGAGACTTTAATAGCATATCTTTTGCCGACACAAAGACCACACTAACACATGATGTTAACATAAAGTGTTACTAATTACATCATTTGGGACACGTGTACGGTTGTTATCATGTCACGATGCCCCCGTGATGCAAATTTGTCCATTCCTTTTTATTTTTTTCTTTAATTAACACAAATTTATTCACCATCATCAATGTTCTAATTAGTATTATAATAATAAAAAATATATGTATACACAACAA
>NC_029793.2:138378543-138382548 GCF_000816755.2 Arachis ipaensis
ATATAAATTTTATACATATAAAAAATTTAATAATTATTTTTCATATTCACCTAACATGTATAATGATATAGGTACTAAGATGGAATTAATAAGTAATTAGTAGCTAGCTAAGCAAGTGATTAGTTCGGCCGTTGGAATTGAAAGGTGTCCAATTCTGTTGGGCTTTTGTGATTGCGTATACCGACCACATTCGATTAATAACCATGTAGTGCTATTTTAGCTTTTATTTTCTTGTCATGGTTCTAGATTGTTCTTTTCCATTGTTGGCAAACTTGAAAGCTTCATACTCGATACTCATAAGATATTTAGAATTCATAATTACTGGATTAACCCTTAACAATATGATGTTATTGCTTTCACAAATATCCAAGGATCATGCTAAACATTGTCATTAATTATTTTCTCATAAGAATATATGAGATTTGAATCATTTGATGTTTATTTAACTTGCCATGTTAATCGACTAGTTGAATGATAGAAATACTAGATAACCTAGGTTTTTTTTAATTAAGTTAAATTTATGTATGCTTTTTTTTTTAATTAAGTTAATTTGTAAGTTTTTTTTATTTTATCTTTTTCCTTATTTTTTATTATCATCATTATTATCACCTTCTCTTTTTTTACCTTTTTACCTTTATCATTTTTCTCTTTCATCATTATTTTAATAATTATTGTAACGTGTTATTTTCTTTAAAAAAAAAATTCACAACACTATTTTATTTTTCATATTTTTCTATGCAATTCTTTTTCAACATTATCTTTGTATTTAAAAAAAATGCAACGTTTTATTTATGTGTTGCTTTTAAAATTTTTTTGTATCAAAACAAAAAAATTTTACTTCGTCTTTAACAACATCATCATCATCGTTATTGTCATCTTCATCTTCATCATCATCATCGTCTTCTTCTTCCAAAAAAATAATAAAAAAAATTGTAGTGTGTCATCTTTTTCTGCATAATTCTTCTTTAGCATTGTCGTCGTCATCATTATTGTCTTCTTCTTCCAAAAAATAATAAGAAAAACTACAGTACTCAATTTTATGTATCACATTTAAAAAATTTTAGTGTCAAAATTAAAATTTTTTTATGGCACTGTTAATAAATTTTGATATTATTTTTTGTTTTATATTTTTTCAAACAACTCCTCCTATGCTCTCCTTTTCATTCTTGTTTATATTTTCATAATTTTTTTTATTTTACATTCTCATAATTTATATTGTTTCACCCGCTAAAAAAAATAAAAAAAATCAAATAAAAAAACAAAAAGAATAAAAAAATTTATGTAACTTTTTATTTCATTTTTTAATTTATCTTTTTTGATAATAAACACAAAAAATTCGAAAAAAAAATAAATAACTTCATAAATAAAAATATAAAAAAGAGAGAGGAAGAATAAGGAGAATAAAAAAAAAAAATTGTAACATTTTTGTTATGTGTTAGAGTTAAGAAATTTTGATATTAAAGTTAAGAGATTTTTGTGTTGCAGTTAAAAATTTCGGTGGCTATTTTTTTATTTTATACTTTTTTCGAGTAAATTTTCCTCCTCCTTCTTATTTATTTTTTATAGTTTTTTTTATTTTACACTCACGTAATTATTATTGTGTTATCCTCTAAAAAAATAAAAACATAAAAAGAGACTAAAAAATTAAACAAAAAATATAAAAAAGAGATATAATTTTGTTATTTTTTGTTTTTTTTTTACAATGACAAAAACACAAATTATATAGATAAAAATACATAAATTATGCACAAAAAAAGAAGAAAGAAAAAAAAACTATAGCATCAAATCTAAAATTTTAAAAAAAGTTTGATGTAAAAAAAAATCTTGTGTCAAAGTTAATAAAATTTTTATGTCACCGTTAAAAAAATTTGATACCGTTTCTTTATAGAAAGAAGATAAAATATGTAATTTTACACGCATATTATGAACATTTTTTATTAAATTTAGGTTAATTTAATTAAATTTAATTGATAAAAATATTTAAATATATAATAAAAATAGTTAAATAATAGACTCAATTAGTATGATTTGCCATGTTTCTTTAATAAAAAAACAAAATATTCAATCCATTGTTTAACTCATTGCTCGTAGGATTTTCTCTTTGTATTATTTGATATTTTTATTGATGATATATGATTTTATTGTTGATTTCTCAATGACAAAAAGGTAAAATGCATGGCTCTTGATTTTGTTGTACTTTCCTTCCTCTTTGTTGTCATTGTATATTCAAACATTGTTTAAAATAATCACTAATTTATCAATACTTATTAAATTTTATTATATCAAAAATAATATTTTTGATAAATCTTCTACATGCAACTTTTAGAATTTTCTCTAAATAAAAATTTCATAATCAGAATAAATACTCTAAATATCCTAATGTCACACTAACGCAAATAAATTCACATAGGAAAAACCAAATATTTTTTTCACTTTTCCTTTCAATCTCTCATTTATATTTTATACTTCTCCTTTTTATTTTTTATTTTTTATTTTTTATTTTTATTATAATCTTTAATTGTTTTTAAAAAGCTCAATTTTAGATTTTTGTAGAAGCATTTTTATCTTTCAAAAATTATAAGCACAAACATCTAATCTTTTTAATTTATCAAATACAAAATAAAAAATTATACTCTTTAAAAACACAAATACATATTTCAAAAAATTTTACCAAATCAAACCTTCTAATACTCCTTTCTGGTAATAAGTTCCTTTTACTTGTTATGTTTTTTGGCAATTTTTTTTAACAAACAAAAAAATTGGTGAAACATGAGGCTACTTATTAAAACGTCAATTACATCTTTACTTTATAAGCTAACATTATATTATATATAAGAAAAATCGACAATAAATGCAAATGAGCTATGGCGCATGTGGGTTATTTATTACTTTGTTATATATTCCCTCTATTTTATATTTTTTTATTTATATTTTTTAAAATCTTAAAAATTTTATTCCCTTATATTATTTAGTTAACAAGTATTGTTTTTTTTTCTAAATTTACTCCTATAAATAATATAATTTTAAGAAAAATGATGTATAATATTAATTGTATTAATTAAAACTTACCCTTTTTTTTACAAAGACAATTATGTCTATTTACATTATTTTTTTAATATTACCAAGATCTACTCCATATGTTTTCCTTGATTTGTGTATGTTAATATATTTTTTGCTTTTAATAAATTAAAGAATGTTAGGAAACTAATAGTTTTAGTGAAAAAATAGTTAGTATTAATTCAAATATAAGAGAAATGAAAAGAAAAAATATCAAAACATTTTGACATTTTCTAATAACTTATAGTATTAGTATGTTGAGGTAAAGACCCTATTTGTAAGAGAAAATTGAATTTTTCAAAACAAAAATTGAAACAAAATTAACACTATAGATGATATGTATATATTAATATAAATATTTGTAATTATTATAAAATTATTAAATAAGTAATTCATAAAATTATTTGATGTCAAAAAAGGGTGAAGTGAGATATTCAATATTGTAAAGGATGGGTGTTTTAGTCATTTCGTTCAAATAAATACAAGTAGCAGGAGTTGAGGAAAAAAAAGGGTTAGAAACTTAGAATCCAACGCCACCTAGACAAATAACTTTATCAACCAATAAAAAACAAACACGTAACTTCCAATGCATGACATACATCATGGGATCATAGCATACAACCATGATGTGCAAGCCATCATCATGAGAATGTGGGACCCATAGCAAGTGGAGGCACATATAAAATAAAAATAAAAATAAAAAACAAAAAACAAGGGACTGAATCCCCGAAACAACGAAGCAGGGTTCACGCGTTGAGAAATAGATCTGTGTATATCTGAAGCTGCACTCTGATTGGGCCACGTATTCACCGAGTCAACTCGCCCGAGTCCCTAGCATAAATATCTTCCAGGCGTCTCCAGCACCAGATATTTGTTAACGGTCACTCGCTACTCGCTACGCAAGTTAAATAGAATATTAAAAGTTTATGAGTTTACTTAAATAATATG
>NC_029793.2:138382729-138390339 GCF_000816755.2 Arachis ipaensis
ATATATTTATTATGTTTTATATAGATAATTTAAATTCATAAAAATAATTTCTTATTCTAATTAAATATTTGTTATAATATAATATTTGTGACAGATTAAAACTTGGATATTTAATTTAACGAATAACGGAATAAGTATATAAAAAATTTAACCATAGTATACAAAAGAATATTGTACTTTCTATCTTTTGAAAGTGTACTAGTATTTGCCTAGTACATGGCATCATGTGCGGCAAAGGGAGATGAATGAAGAATGATATAATCATTAAGATTATGAGACAGAAAAATACAAAAGCTAAGGAAGCATTCGGATCTAAAATGGAGAGAATGTAATGGTTAATGCTGACCTAACCACTGTTGATGGCCGAACTAGCAAACATCGTTGTACATGTGGACTGCCACACTGTACCGTTGTTCTCTACTGTCAGAACCTGTACAGGGAGTCAAAACATGTTGCATATGCCATATGGATATGCTAATCGGTACGGAAATTATTTTACATAGAGAAAAATTAGTAATACTTTATTTAAATATAAATATTTGAGGTATTTTATAGAGTTATGGACTTATCAGAAAAGGATTCTAACACGCAAGTAACGTGTTGATCAATACTCAGATAATGTATTGACGTGTCCACTAAAAACACAAATACAACGTATCAATGTCAACTCAGCATGCAGGCTGCGTGTAAGCCTAGTCCAGCCACATGTCCAACATCTGCGCAACAGGCAAATTGTGTGTTGCTCTCATCCGTCCACGTGTCAGCATCTTGCGCAACACGCAACCTGTGTGTTTCTATCGGTCGTCCACATGTCGCACATATATCAGCACGCTATATACGTGTTGCCACGTGTCGCGTCGCAAGAGGGAGGCCATGCACTGGGAATAGCAGCCATTAATGTGGGATATTGGGGTTGACAGCGGATATATAAAATAGTGGTGGGACTGTGAATCTTTGATAGTTTTCGTTGTTTTCTTTGAGAGTGACAAAGGAGTGGTGTGATTTGGGGTTTAGGAATATTTTGAATTAGTTTTGAAATTGAGAGTGGGATTAATATATTTATAATAGTACGTAATTATACGTCTTTTAAAGATCATATTATCAATTATCTGGGGCATCCTAATTATGTAAGTTTATTATTTTTTATTAATTTATTAGTATTTACTTGATTAATATTAGTTTAATAGTTTGTATGATCATGATATAGTTTTGTTTCCATATTTTTTGATAGAATATATAACTGATTGAATAATAAAATATTAAATCTTAACTAAATAAGATAATAAATTTAAACTGATAACAAATTTATTATATATTTTTAACACTAAATATAAGATAATTGAATGTACACAAAAAAATTATTAATTTATCTAAGGGGAGTGTTAGGTAAACAATGATCATCTTGAACAACATGAACAACCACCAATCAAATAAAAGTACACTACATCCTAATTTAATGTTACTAATTAAATTTAAGATTAATTTATTCTTTTAACCCTATTAATTCACATTGTTCACATATTGTTCAAAAATATTGTTCGTTACCTATACTTTTTCTTTATCTAATTTATTAATTTAAAATTAGTTGTTATTATTATTGCTTTCGTTAGGTGTGGTTCATTTGTTTAGTAAAATAAATTAATAAAACGGGCTATTATATGTTGTTTTGTGTTTTTATATTTTTGTTATTTTATTATTATTATTTTTTTGTTATTTATTAAATTAATTCTTTTTTTGTTGAACTTTACTAGGTTCATACGAATCTTTTGTCCCGTAAGCTTGACCATCCAGAAACGTGACATCCGACGGTTGAGGAAGCCTTACGAACCACTGGGTTCTACCAGGTCTCGAGAGTTGGAGTGATCACAGGACATTCCGTGATGCTAGCTGCTCTTTTGAAAAGTGGCGGCCGGAGACACATACTTTTGTGATGCCAGTGGGTGAGATTACAGTGACACTAGAGGACGTGTTACACTTATTCGGCCTACCGATCGACGGAGAGATTGTTACTGGTTGGACCGATAGCAGTCACGACTTCTTGGTCACCCAGAGTCTCGCGATAATCGGCAGCGAACCCCAAGTGAGCAGTTCCTCGAAGAGCTATATAAATATTTCATGGATTCGCCATATTAGAGACACACGGTCTTTGGACACATGGGAGTTAGTTATGCGTTATGTTAGGTGTCACATCTTCTGTCTGCTGGGTACCACCCTCTTTGTGGATGGGTTGGACTCAACCAATGACTTCATAGCCTCAACAATCGTGTCCGAGTCTAACTTCGAGTGATCTTGTGAGATCATTCCCATGGAACACGTGTGCCTCCCGTTGTATCTTCGAATCTCCCAACATGCTTTTTTCTGTATCAAGCTGGCTCGGATAAGCCAGTCGCACCCACGTCCGTAATTCTTACACTTTGCATAGAACATCTGTGACTCGGATTCATAAACAACGTAATCGACTCCTCTGAAAATAGTGTAACTCCGAATTACCGCAATGACTGATTTTCTTGAACCGTATTCCATTCCGATCCTAAACTCCCCATCCTCAGGATCAGCAACACCTATAAAAAAACATATTTGTCGTTCATTGATCCGCTAAAACAAAATCAAGTAAATATATTATCCACTGTTCATGTACCTATGTTTGTATATTCGGGAAATTCCGGTGCATGCATGGCGTCAAGATCCAAACTACGCATAATGGGTGGAACGCCCATCGGTTGACTAACTGCTGCTAGAACCACTAAAATTTCTGCCATTGCCTCACCTCCCACATCGCCGTCATTGTCCTCATCACCGGCTTCATACGTAGCTTCGAACTCCTCATCGTTATCATCGTTCTTTCCCAAGTATGCCTCACCTCTGTCATCTTGTACATTTGGGTCATGTTGAACCTCATCTGCAACAATATGCTCAAACTCAACATATAACTCAATCCTCGGGTGTTGCACCTGAGTTTGCTGGTGAATACGAAACATCCGCTGAATACTTGTTTCGTCGACGATTGGCATAACTTCAAATTGCATCAGGCCACCAAATACGACAACTGGACTCCTGTAGAGAATGTTGGTTACCCTCTTCACAATATCAGCCTCTATGCTTTGATAGAGCCCGTACTGTAGTTTCGTGAATGTTATAATGCACTGAACCACAAATAAAAACATATTCTCACACGCAAAACTCACACCCTCATATGTGTTTCGTACGACCTCACCGTTGTGGTAAACCACTATGTTGGCAGTGCCCTCCATCGTACCGACCTTGGAGAAAAATACTTCTCTCAGAATGAAGCAACATAGTTACGAACATTACTTTTATAGACGAAAGACTCACCTCGCAGGCAATGTGTTGTGAGACCGTCCAAACAACATCCGCCACGTGGCAAAACACAGGCGTCGGAATCACGCATCATGCGTGTTGACGGATGGCTGACACATGGCCAACACAGAACTTGCGTGTTGTTCCAGATTTTGACAAGTGTACAACACGTAAGTTGTGTACTGAGTCAGCACGTTACCTACGTGTTGTTCCTGTACCTCTGCTACCTCCACCTACCTGTATATATACTAAAAAGGTCTATTTTCTGAAAAAACACATATTTTTTCCGTATTTAAATTATTTTGTCTAATTGGTTTTCTTTTTTGAGTGTATTTATCCTATTTTCTTTTTTTTTTCAATCCAAAAAAATTAAATAATTGCTGCTTTATGACTTTAATTAGTATGTACTATGCTTGTTTAATAATGTTTTAAAATTAAAAATTATATAATTAATACAATTTACTAAGAGTAGGAAATATCTTATCTCAAAGCATATAAAAGTAAATTAAAAATGTTCATGGAACAAAGAAAAATTTTCTTCATAGCTAGATTGAACTAACAAGCATACCTCTATTTAGTAATTTATAGAGATAAAAATATGATATTTTTGTTGTATGTTGTCTCTTGGAATTTCTTGGAGTATTTTGCATACAAGTGAAGTTACAAAAAAACTGACACAACACACGTCCTACGTGTTGTATGTTTAGCGCAGAGATTTGTAACAAAGATTCGTCATGTATTAATTAGCGGAACAACATGCATCCTGCGTGTTGAAAAACCAGAAATTTTTCGTTTAGTTCTAAGACATCTTTGCATCTAATTTAGGGGTGGCAAGTGGGGAAGTCTTCTCCGCCCCACCTAATGAGGCGGTCCTAAAATCTCACTCCACCTCACTTAACTTCTGGCTGGCGGGAGCTCCTCTTTCTTTTTTTTATTTATTATTAACAAACATTAAAGTCTCTATAATTATAAAAATCTAATAAATATAATTATAAACAAAGTTTTCATCCAAAACATAATTTATAAATATTGTTTCCAAAGCAAAATAAACATAATCTAAAACATAATTATAAATATTGTCTCCAAAGCAACATAAACATAATCCAAAACACTCAATTTTCATCTTCATACTCTTGTTAGTTAGGTTGGAAGAAGTTGAGTTTTGGCTAAAAAATTACAAAAATACCCCCTTACAAAAAAACTAAGCCTGGCGAGAAAGTCCGCCCCACCCCGCCAAAGCCCGCAGCTTAAGTAGTACGGGTTAGGCGGGTTTTTGTTTTTTGGTGGTCCCAATTTTTTCAACCCGACCCGTCTTGTTTGATGGGTTATTACGCGGGCCATCCCGACAGATTTAGGACCATTTGTCACCCCTAGTATAATCCATGACTACGTGTCGCATTTCCTGTATCACGTCCCCTGCGTGTTGAGGATTTTCAGTATCCCTTTTCATGCGTCCATAGCCACGTGTTGCGCAACGAGCAACTACGCACTCTACGTGTTGACTTTAGTCTCCATGCACCCAACAATCGTCCTTTTTAGAAATCGCAGCATGCAACGGGACAATGATACCTTTAAAAGAGGGGAGGGTAAAGGATTACCATGTGGTCATAACACGCAGCGGAAGAAAAGAAAGTAATCCTTAAAGATCTATTTTGTGCTTAAACTTTATTCCAATAATATATAGATCAAATCCAAATACATTTAGACGCTTTAGTAAAAACTTTATTCTTCGATTGTACGAAGACTCTATGTATATCCACACCGAGACCAACCTTTACTGTCAACTCCTTGACCAATGGACATCTGATCTAAATTGAGAAACCTCTTGCAACTCTTTGCACACCATAAAATTCTTCTCCAAGAATTAGGCTCACATACATTTATGTGCGTAGAAGTAAAGGAATAAAACGCTTGTGCTTTATTCTCTTTTCATTCTACTATTTCCTCTACTATTGACATACATATATATAGTATAAGATTTGTTACTGATTTCAAATTTGAATCTCAATTCAAATTCAAACCATATCTTGTTATTTTAAACTTGAATCTTTTAAATTTATGAATCATGTCATAACTCAATTTAAAACAGAATCAGTTAGGATCTCATCCAAATTTAGAATTCAAGTTTAGAAATAGAATAACTAATTATTCTCAAATCTCATATAATATTCTCAATTATCATACTATTATTATATTCTTGGTGCTAGCAAAGAATATAATAATATTCCATTTGAATTAATATAATTATTTATTTGATCAAATCAAAATAATAATTAAATAATTATACAGCAAATGTTAGAACACTCATTAGTGTGTGACCCCATAGGTTCAATACTAAGCGGATAGTAAATTAGTCATACTAAATTTACTAATCAAGGTTGGCGTCTAGCAACACTCCTCAACGACCCGATAGTATGAAGTAATCTATTTTTACTAAAAACCTCAGAAGAACAAAGTATAATTCCTTCCATCTTTTCAGCTCTTGGTCAACCCTTAGAATATGATTTAATTGTCAAACTCTAACTTGTTACCATTATTATAATGAACTGTGAATGACCTAAGAAACTCATTTCTTCATTCATTCAATTCTCTTGGCCAAGGTTTTATTCATCTCAGTCATTATAATCATAGAGCTCAAACTCTTTACCGAGAGTTGATGGATTCCTTATTGACTAATCATTAATTCTACAAGTATTTAAATCATACCCAATATCCATTCAACTAGCACCCTAGGGTATTAGGTGTCCGGAATCAAAGTATAATAAATACATTGTTAATTACTATGACAGTCACAGGTCAAAAGAAACTCTATTACTATGTTCATCTTGAGAATATCCTATTGATAAATATGCGGTAATTATAACCATTAGGAATTCTCAGAGTGAGTCAGTTCAATGGTCATATCTCTATATGCACCATCTATATATATAATTTAATAAATGAGATCTATTAATCTTCATACAATGAAGACCATTTTATATATATATTGATCTTTTCGGACTATTAATGTCCTTTTTAATAATCCTATGACCAAGAACAATTTAGATTAAATTATAAAAGATTTATCTCTTAATATTATGGTTCTTATCACAATGATAAATCTTTAAATTTAATCAAAGACTTTATTATATTAATATTTTAATATAATAACAAATTAACAATAATAAATTATTCAACACATGATTGATTGGATTGTGGTTATACTCCTTATTCCCAATAGAGGGCTTTCAACATTTTTCATTTTTCATTTTTCATTTTTCATGTGAACACTTCCATTTGAATATGTAGGAGAGATTAAGAGTGGAAGAAGCTGATTGAGGCTCTGGCCAATTGAAGAAGATAAGTTTTAGTGAGAGTGAGAGTGAATAGTGTATTTAGTAATTATAGTTTGTGATTATAGTGATGCAACATAATACATTATTAATTATTTAAAATAGCCTAATATGATAAGTTTATTATCTTTGTTAATTTAATGCTTAGTATTTAAAATGTATCATCTTTGTTAATTTATATTAATACTTAGTTGATATTATTATTAATAGTTGTAGTAAGTTAAATAATTTAAATATTTTTTGTTTATTTTTTTGTGATAATATTAATAATTTTATTTATTGTAATAAAATTATTGTAATTTAATTAGTTAATATGTAGTTATTAAAATTAATAAAGAATAAAAACATTGATAAATATCTTTTAGAACTTCCAATTAATATATCACAAATTATTTTTCTTAAACTTAGTAAATAACATAATTTACAATGTAATTGTTAAAATTAATATATTTTTCTTTTTATATCTAATTGGGCCACGTGTTCATTATGCAGCATGCGTGCTGAGTCAGCACGTGACTTGCATGTTGCACTTGCGTCATTTGTAACATTCACCCACTTATATATACAATAAAAAGTTTTATTTCGAGCAAAAATTTACCTCTTTTTTTTAATATTAAATTTTTTTAGCCAAAAACAGTTGTTGCTCATCTAATATTTTATTTTATTTATTGTAAATTTATACTTATTTTTTTTTGTTTTTCATGATATTTTTCAGTCCGACATGCCAAAAATTAATCCGCTGTAATACTGAATTTCATTTAAAATTTGTCATTGGTCAATAGATTGCTATATGTATAAGGCGAAATTCGAACCCCTAATACTTATTTAAGTGGACTAGTGAACTAGCTACTAGACTAACCCAATTTAATTAATTTATATTTATTTAGTTATTTCTATTTGAAGCTGTATTCTTTCTAGATTTATTGTTGAAAAAAATATTATTATGGATATTTATTTATT
>NC_029793.2:138390621-138390976 GCF_000816755.2 Arachis ipaensis
TTAATTAGTGACTAATTTTTTATACATATAACATATTTATATAATTATTTCCAAGCAGCTGAAGGAACGGAAGGCAATGACAATCTTCTGTATAAGTTATATATAATTTTAAATGGGGAGTGTTAGGGAACAATGAAAATTTTGAATAATATGAACAACCACCAATCAAATGAAAATACACTACACCTTAATTTAATGTTACTAATTAAATATACTCTTTTAATCCTATTAATTCACATTGTTTACACATTATTCAAAAATTTTGTTAGTTACTTATACTTTTCCATTTTAAATTTAGTCCCTCTACATTTTTAATTTTAGTCTCATTTTCTTTGTGAAATTAATTTTGTTCCTA
>NC_029793.2:138391170-138392025 GCF_000816755.2 Arachis ipaensis
TATACATTAATGATTGATTTTAACGATCGATTTCGGTATATATATAGTATAATTGTTCTTTGATTAATCGTATGAAATTATAATATGTTTGAAATGATTAAGTTGACGAACTTATTATATATATATACCACCAAAAAGTTAACGGACAAATGGGTTACAATCAACGAGATGGTATACGAGATTATGAGTTATATCAGCGAATAATATTTAAAAGCATAACACTAATTATGTCGTAGTTAATTTTGGGTATATGCTTAATGCTTGTTGACGTAGTATGAACGTGCATCAACAAAACCGCAACTGGAAAACCATTTCCAGTGTAGTTTTGAATTTTGATAATGGGGTTTGACTTAATCAACCAATAATATATTAATAAAGATACATGCTTTAGAAAAGGAAGAATTAGTGTGGTAATCTCAATCAACTGCAGTAGTGGTGGTGTCTTTCAATTGGCACCAACAAATATAATTAATTGATATTAGCAATACTAATAATGTATTAATATTTAATAGGCCTATTAATCTACTTGTTTATTAATTAAATATGTGCAATAATAATAAATGTGATGATATATAGTTAAAATGATATGTTTAAAAATATTAGAAATTATTTTGTATGAATAAAAGTATTTAGTAGTACACACAATTAGAAAATAAACCTATATATAGTTTGGTACTAGTCATTATTACGTGATGGAGTAGGACCTTATGCACACCAATAAAGGTATACATATATGAATGATAATCATGTACTCCTAAATGTCAAATACACTTGATAGTAAAAAAATAAACGAAAGGAGGAGGATGACCAAACAAATTAAAGTCAACTAATAGTGAAAAAATATATAAATATAAA
>NC_029793.2:138392082-138392885 GCF_000816755.2 Arachis ipaensis
AAAATTAAATATATTTTTAAATTTTTAAAACTTAAAGATTTGCAGGCTAAAAAATTAACGATCTATTTATCCTTTTTACTAAATTTAAATTAGTTACTCATAAACATTAGAAATCCTACGTGATGGGTTCAGAAATATCTAAGCATAGTTGACAGCTCAAGACACGAAGCAAGGCACCAATGCCAACTAAAAAACAAAACAATATTTTATTGACTGCCGTCTCCTTTTCCATCCCATTGTGGCACTTATTCCAACTTTCTGAAATCTGAATATAAGATTCATTTTCGCCATCACGTGGAGGGCACTTCCGTCATTCTACCCCATTATTATTACGGATTTACGTGGATTTCCTGATTAAGAGGAAGTAGAAAACATTGAGCAATGAAGCACCAAGTTGCTGTGAAGATACTTGTTTGCTCTGTGTGTGTTTAATTATGTTTTAATAAAAATATATTTTAGATATGTTTAAATATTAAGTTTAATTATTCTGTCGGTCCTTATAATTTTATGAAATTTTCAATTAGGTATTTATACTTTTTTTCTTTTTAATTGGGTTTTTAGATCAAATTTTTTTTTCAATTAAGTCCCTCTTAGTAGTAATTGGCTTAATTTTATAGGGACCCAATTAAAAAAAAAAATTGGTACAGAGACCTAAATAAAATAAAAAAAAATGTAGGGACCCAATTAAAAAAAAATTTAGTGCAAGGACTCAATTAAAAGAAAAAAAAAGTATAGGGACCTAATTAAAAATTTTGCGAAACTATAGGGACCAGCAGAATAATTAAACCTAAATATTATTACGT
>NC_029793.2:138393538-138413894 GCF_000816755.2 Arachis ipaensis
TTATTTTTTATTTTAAAAATATTCAAGTTTTAACTTTTATACCATTTTAAAGAATTGTATTTTATATTAATTTTTTAACATAAAAAATTACGGTAATAATTTTTAAGATACTAATGAGCCAAATGATGATTTTTAATGAATTTTTAAAAATCGTTTAATGTTCATTTTTACATTCATAAGTTATAAAAATTTAGATTTTTTAAAATTTGAACTAAGACATGAAAGTTGAGTTTCTATTTTTATTTGTTTTTATTTTTTGATGTTTTATTTGGATTTATATAGGATTATTTTCTTATTGATATTTATGTTTTAAAGTTAATAACAATTAACTTAAAAGTAATAAATATCAATAATCTGTATCAATATTAAATCGAATTAACTAAATTCGATGAGTATAGGGAGACTATGTCATTTGAGCTATAACTTATTGGCTAAATTCGATTTACTATTGATATAGCATATATAGTAAATTAAATTCAAATGATTCGATTTACATTAAAAAATCGTAGCATAAATTTACTTTAGAACATGTATGTAAGTTTATCTATTTTAGCCTTTTAGAACATTAGTATTGTTGTCAAACTCGCGAATAAACTCGTACGAGTTTACGGGTTTAGATATGGAATCGAGTTGACTCGGGTATAGACTCGATCCTGAGTAAACTCGGCTAGACTCGGTCAAACTCACGAGTCTAGGACCGAGTTAGCGAGTTTGTGTTTTTCTTCATTTTTGCTCAAAGAAAGCATCATTTTGAAAAAAAAAAAAAAAAAAAAAAACACATTTTCTATTAGGGTTACGATAACACTCCCAAAGAATGAAAGAAATCTCACTCACAACTCACTCATTTGCGTCGTTTCTCTCAAGTCTCACTTTCTCCATATTCTGCCGCAGTCGCCATTCCCCGTCGAACTGTCGTTGTTCGCCTGCGTCTGCTACCTCTGCTATGATTTGCGCCCTTGTCTTTGTGAATTTTACCTCTGTTGCACTCTACTCTGTATTTCTTCACATCTCCACTATCCGCAACTCTATCGTGCTATCACCATTCACGAGTTCGACTACTTCTCCTACAGTCCTATCTCTGCTCTGGTTCGCGCCGTCGTGAAGTTTATGACTCTTTGTCGTCGTCGTTTCGTGCTGCTACTATGCACCCTTACCACCACTGCTTGTTGCACCTTTGTCATCGATCCGTTGTTGCTGGGACTTTTCCCCTTCTTTGCTTCTGCATTCTCTATTTTTTGTATGGCTTTGTCCCTTCTTTGAGCCTTTGCTTCTTGATTTAGGTTTTCTTTTTGCTTTTTAAATTTTATTACTTCTAATTTTAGCTTATTACTTATCGTTTATATTAGATGGCCATATGGTTCACCCATTCATGGCTGTTAGTAATTAATTATTTTGATTAGAGTTAATTATATGTCGTAAACAGATTGTTAAAGTTATATTGAATGTTGAATTGTCAAATGTTTATTATTTTAGTCATGTAGAGTTAAAGATTTATATATATATATATTTTTTTTACTTTTAGTATTGCAGCTTTGGTAAATTACAGTGTTAGTATAATTTATAATTTGATTAATTTTTGGGTTTCTAATTTGATTATTTGATATTGTTCAATGTTCAATTAAAGATTTAGTATTACAGATTTAGAATTTTTAATTTTATCTGTTCTATGTTGTATTTGTATAAGAATAATTGTAGAAAATTTAAATGTGTATTTTAAAGTATTTGTTATAATGTGTGCTACTATTTTAATTTATTATATGCTTTAAGATTGATATTATTAATTTTAAAGGGTTAGAATTGAGTAATTATACATTATGTATGATATATATATAAAAACTTCATAATAAGTGAACTCGTACGAGTATACGAGTTAACTCACGAATCGAGTTTATATTAGCTCCACGAATTTACTTAGACTCACGAGTTTGACAACTTTAAACATTAGTGTAATATTATAGGTCATCTTAGTTTGTTTATGCCATTTATCAAATTTATATACACCGATTTTTTTAATATTATATTTATAGGCTAGGTTATATATATAATATTATGGAAGTGATAATTATATTTTATAAAAGTAAAAATATTATTTAAATGTAAAATTATTAAAGTATCAGAGAAATCAACATATGGTGTTACACATGAAGAAATATCGTAATTAAACTAGTATTTAGTAGTAGTAGTAGCGATAATAACACTTGAAACAATGTCATGTGATATGATATGAGATGATGATGATGGTGCATGAGAGAGTATACATACATACATACATACATGATGACGTGACAGAGAGCCTGTGAGGTGAGAGGAAAATATCATTGCCACGTATGCACTCAATCTAAGCTTGTGTTGTGAGAGCTCCTAAAGATCTTCTCTTTCATTCTCTCTCTCTCTCTCTCTCTCTCTCTCTCTGAAGCACAAAACTACCACCACCACCCCCATCCCTCCAGAATTTTTTTTTTCTTCCATAAAAATTTATTCCGGTTAAATTTTCGGGGGAAAAAACAAAGAAAACTTCCCCCTTTTTTTGTTTTGCTTCATCAGTTAATAGTTTTGTGAACCCTTCCAAATCAGCAAAGATAGTTCCTCAAAGAGATCGCATCCTTATAATAGAAATTATAAACTGCTCAGGTACATAGCTCTCTCCTTTTTCCCGTTATATTCTTTTTCTCCTTTTTGGAAATTTCAGCTGTCAATTTTTTTTTCGTTTTTTTTTTCGGATGATTTAGTTTGTGTACTTGTTTGGCTGTGTTCCTGGTGTTTGTGCTTTTACCTTAGTGGCCTTCCTCTTTTATTTTATTTTAAATTTTTATGCGGTGAATCTGAGTTGTTCATAGATATTAAGGCGCTGTCTCTGAATTTATTTTTTTTCATATTTTCTGTACTATTTTTTGAATAATTTGTTCTGTTTTACTGAGGTTTTATTTTATTTTATTTAAATTGATTTGAAGACTCTCTTGCATGTTTATAGTGAAAAGAAACTCAGAAATAAATTGTTAGTTTTAAAATTTGATACACATATAGAAACAGCTAAAATTTCTGAATTTAACAGCTATTAACAGTTTTCTGAGACCTACCTGGTTTCTGTCAAAAGCAAAATCACCCCTCCCCCCTCTTTCTGGAATATATTTAGTTGAATGAAAAATTTTCGGTGAAAGGATTGGATACTAAGGTAAAAAGTTGATGCTAAGCAGGGAATGCTGAATTACGATATCTTAATTCTTGATTGGTAGCATGTTTTGGCTGGATTGTGGATAATTGCTTTTGGTAATCAGTGGTAGAGAAGGGAACAACCTTCAAAGTTCATAGATGTCTTCTTCTTCAATGGCTGCTTCCAATGAAAGGTGGATCGACCGACTTCAATACTCCTCGTTGTTCTGGCCTCCCCCACCGGACGGTCAACAAAGAAAGGTATCATCTTACTGCTTTTTTCCTTTTCATTGCTTAATGTTTAATAGCTAATATTATTCTCTTAAAAAGATTTTTTTTAATTGTTCATTCTGAAGTAGATTGCACTATTTTGAAGTTCATAGGCACTTCAAATGGGTAGAGCCTCTGGAAATACCTCATAGTCTATCCAACATGTCTATATATGTGACTTTTGAAATACTTTATGCAAAAGTCAAACTTGATGATGATATAAAATGATTATGTAAATACAATATTACTGACAAGGAATCTATATTCATTTGTGTGTGTGTATGTATGCATGTATTACACATGTATGCAAATATGTATATATGTACGTGTGTATGTATGTATTGTAATAATTATTTTTTCGTTTGATGCTTCACTGTTTGTTATAAGGCTTATAGAATTAAAGCCGTTTGGGGAATTTAATTTCTCTATGAATATTCTTTGGGAAAGGTAGCAGATGTTTTATTAAGAGTAGAACTATAGAAGGATGATAGGTCAGTGGCATGATGGGATCATTCCATATGTGAAGAGATATAGTTTGATAACATTCTATTGAGCCGAATTTGGTTGCTAACTAAGAATTTTCAATCATGCACAAATTTTTGGTTTACAGCGTGTGTGACGGATGAGTGCTGATATTAGCCGAGGCATAGAGTGTTCTGTGTGGCACTGATGCAATATTCTTGTGAGAGCATAGAATGTAGGAAAGTTTGATATTTTCCATTAGATGTTAATGAAAAAAGCTTGGTAACTTGTAACTGTTACTGGTGTTCATAATTGTTTATTATGATTGATGATTTATCCGGAGTTTGACTTTAAAAATATTCCTGGGAAGCATCATATTGCAGTTGGATACTTTTATACTGTAGAAAATACTAGTATCTTATTTATTATTATTATTATTATTGAAAAACTATGTGTTTAATCTTATGAATCTTCTGGAAATTTCTAAAGTTGTTCCATTTTTTTCATAAATTATTTTCCGGAATTTTGTTGAAAGTGTAGAAATTACATATCCATAAAGTTTTTTGAAGTTGGATTAGGTAGGGTAGCTTCAAATTCAGGTTGAATCGGCAAGATTCCTGTAGGCTTAATTGGGAAGGCTGAACTTTTTTACTAGCAATTACAAAATATGTCCTAGTGGTAAGCCACAGATTCAACAGGTAATGGGTGAACAGTGTAATTTTATAACTTGAACACATCCATCCTTGTTTAGTTACTAGGATGCTGAAGCCTTGACACTAAATGTTGTGGCCAATTTACTAGTAACTGTGTTATTGAGCAATGCTAGGGTATGGAAAACCAAATAAATGTGTAATATTTAAAAGGACTTGATTTCTGTGAGGATTGACAATTGAAATGATTCCTAGTTGGAAAATACAGAAACAAGGATATTCAAGAACTTGATCTTGAAATGTCAACAACCTAAACGCCTTAAGTTCCTGGAAAATCCAAACAAAAGTTTCAAAACCATCTGTGTTAGGAGATAATCAATTCTAAAGAGATGTTAGATTCTTCAGTGTTGTATTATTTGACAACTTGGACTATAAGCATCTCAAATAAATTGAAATGATGCGGACTATAAATGAAACTAGATGTACGGATGCATCTCTATATTTTAATTTTGGCATGATACTACCTACAAGGCTACAAGTGTGGTACTCTGGGAAGCTTGGTGACTGTTTGATTAATCATCAGAGTTTGGAGCACATTCTCATAGGTCATTTCTGAGGGACTGTTTGAAGTCTTGTTATTTATGGTGGTGTATGATAGGATGCGCTTTGCTTGATCAGCCATACAACACCTACTAGGAAAAGACTTAATTGCAGTAGTTGTATCATTCTCAACTTCTTAATGGTAGCTTAACTAATCTTTGTTTTAGAGGGTTTTCTGTGCTGGATTTGAGAGGACTGCGGGCTTTGCTCACTTGATGTGAAGCTCCTGTTTTCTATTTGTATTTTATTTGATTATTTATTTATTTTGATTTTCTTTAGAGGGCACTTGTCCTGTCTACTTGCATTTCTTCTGTTGAAGAAAAAAGGTCCCAGAAATGGGATAATATGTTGATAACAGAATGATGCCAATGACTTGAATTCTTCAATTTAATTTCTCGGCAGTTTCTTTTATAACTTAATAGATTGTTATTTTTTGGCGTTATCTCCAAATTCACATGTAAAGAATTGTATAACTACCTTGCATTGTTTGCTAGAGCAGAAGCTTCTTGTAATTCTGCTTCCATGGTCTTATGACATTATTTTTGATTTTCCATAGGATCAAATTGCAGCATATGTTGAGTTCTTCATTCAATTTACATCAGAGCAATTTGCTGACGATATTGCTGAGGTATGAACAATGCACTTATGTTACAAATAAACCTCTTGAACTGAACTATACACTAGTTATTTTCATATATTCATTTTTTTTGTTGAAATATCTTTTTGACGAGAAATCCAATAGTTTCTATGAAAACTACTCATTGTTACATGTTAATTTGGCAGTTGATCCGTAACCGTTATCCATCACAGGAAATACTTCTCTTTGACGATGTTTTGGGTATTTATGCTCTATCCCATGTTAGTTTAATTTTTATTTATTTATTTATTTAATTTTTGATGGGCATGGTCATTTAATTCATGTTAGTCTCAGATTACAGTTAATTTACTTCTACTACATGTTAACTACTTTATGTATTTGCTTGTATGTCCAGCAACATTTGTTCTTCATCATCCAGAGCATGGGCATGCAGTTGTACTTCCAATTATTTCATGCATTATTGATGGCACGATAGTCTACTATAAGAGCAGCCCTCCATTCGCTTCGTTCATATCTTTAGTCTCCCCAAAGAGTGAGGTATAATTGCTTCATAATTTGATTTGTATGTAGAATTCAATTTCTTACTAAAGTCTTCTTGCTGTTTAATTCATCTTGCCTTTATTTATTTTTCGAATCTACTCTTGTTCTGTATTCTAGTTTCTTAATTACTAAATATGGCAGTTATTCAGCTTCAGTATTTGAAAAGAGTTTTACATTTGTGCTTTGCATATATTCGCAGAATGAATACTCAGAACAATGGGCTTTGGCGTGTGGTGAAATTTTGAGAATTTTAACTCATTACAATCGCCCAATATTCAAGACCGAAAGGCAATATGGTGAATCAGAAAGAAGCAGCAGTGGCAGCCATGCGACCACTAGTGACTCGGTTGATGGGAAGTCTGTTCAAAATTCTTTGATACAGCAAGAGAAAAAACCAATAAGGCCTCTGTCCCCATGGATTACTGATATATTGCTGGCTGCACCTGTAGGCATTAGAAGTGACTATTTCAGATGGTGAGTGTTCTTTTAAAAAAAGTCCGAAATATGCATAACGAGCTAGCAGCATATTATTTAGCCCATTGAATTCGGTAGATGATGTTAATCTTGTATGTATGTGTGCTTTAGCTAGTTCTAGGGGTTTCATGGTCCTGCTTGATTCAGCTTGAAGGTTTGACCTTAAAGTCAACCATATTTCTTGGTACACAAATTTCAGAAACCAAACTAAAACAAACACCAACTTTCAAACCAAGGAGTGCTTACGAAGATATGTATAGCTCACCACCATTAGGAGAACTTGAGAGTTGAACCCAAGTCATGGTCATATGTGAGCAAAAGACTGATCAGATGAACCAACCTATGTCAGTTGATCCCATTGCGCTTGCAACAATATTTATGTGTTGATCTACCTGCTATTTGAGGGAATGTTTGAAAGTTAGTTCGAGTGGAGTACCAATTGCCATTCTTAATCCTTTTATGTGAAGTTATACACTGCATTCAAAAGTTTTGTCAAGTAACCATGGGAAATTAAAATAAGTTTAGAACAGCAATTATTTCACTATAAGAACAATTTATTTAATATGTAACATATAAGAGGATGGGAATCCACTCCTAGAGCTATGTAACCAAGAGGAAAAACATCCTAGGTGTTGACTGGGCTAGGCCTTATCCTTGGGGACACGTTAGGAACTGTATCGTGTATGTTTTAACTGAGGCCAAGGGTCTGCAATTTCTTCTTTGTTCTACTTTATTAATTTGAACTATTTCCTGTTTACCATATTATCGTTATTCCTGGTACTAAGTACATTTTGCTGATGTCAATGGATCTTGCCATCTATGTTCACAGGTGCAGTGGTGTTATGGGTAAATATGCTGCAGGAGAACTCAAGCCCCCAACAACTGGTACATTGAATTCCAGTTATTTAATATAGAAGTTCTGTCAATGAAATTTATGCATCATAATATGTGCCTCATAACACGGATTAGGCATTGGCCTACATGTTCATGTTCATCTTCCCTGTTTTTATTTTATCTACACTATCACATCTACCACTTTCTCAGTTAATCCAAAATTGATAAGATCTTGTTGATCTATTAATTTTTCAAGACTATTCCTAAGTTAATGTTCTCATGCATGAATTTTCTCTTAGCTTCTTCACGTGGTTCCGGGAAGCATCCTCAACTTGTGCCTTCGACTCCAAGATGGGCTGTTGCCAATGGTGCCGGTGTTATATTAAGTGTTTGTGATGATGAAGTTGCTCGCTATGAGACTGCTACTTTAACAGCAGCTGCTGTCCCTGCCCTTTTGCTTCCTCCACCAACAACAGCTCTAGATGAGCATCTAGTTGCTGGATTACCAGCTCTAGAGCCATATGCACGCTTATTTCATAGGTTATTCTAGACTCAATACTTTTTGTGTTATTTACTTGTTCATAAAGTCATCTGCCTGCGTAAATGTATACACATGACTTTTGCAGATACTATGCCATTGCTACTCCAAGTGCTACACAGAGACTTCTTCTTGGACTCTTAGAAGCACCACCATCATGGGCCCCAGATGCACTTGATGCTGCTGTACAGCTTGTGGAGCTTCTTCGAGCTGCTGAAGATTATGCTTCAGGCATAAGGGTAATAAACTATAAAATCTTATAGCAAAATCACAAAATAATTTGTTGCTACATTAATGAAAACCTAAGTTAATATTTTGGCAAGTATGAGTAAGTTGCTTGATTTTTGGATCAAGAAGAAAAGTTGCACTCTTATTTCTAAAATAATTGTGTATTGTGATGTTTTCATTTGAAGAAACCTTGTGAAAGACTTAAAGCTAATTGGCTGATGAACTTTACTGTTCCTTTGATGCAGCTTCCTAGAAATTGGATGCATTTGCATTTCTTGCGTGCAATAGGGACTGCAATGTCCATGAGAGCAGGCATAGCTGCTGATGCCGCAGCAGCTTTGCTTTTTCGTGTACTTTCCCAGCCCGCATTACTTTTCCCACCTCTTAGGCAAGTTGATGGAGTAGAAGTCCAACATGAACCCTTGGGTGGTTATATCTCTTCCTACAAAAAGCAGGTTGTTAGTTTTTGTCAGTTACATATATTTTTTTCATTCTTATTTTGTAAACCACATCAGAAAAATTCTTTCCACATGCTGAAATTTATAAGTGTTGATCAGATAGAAGTTCCTGCAGCAGAAGCCTCCATGGAGGCTACTGCACAAGGCATCGCATCCATGCTGTGTGCACATGGCCCAGAGGTTGAATGGAGAATTTGCACCATTTGGGAAGCTGCTTATGGCCTGATTCCTACAAGTTCCTCAGCTGTTGATCTTCCAGAGATTATAGTTGCAACTCCACTACAACCTCCTATACTATCATGGAATTTATACATCCCCCTACTTAAGGTCCTCGAATACCTTCCACGCGGAAGCCCATCGGAGGCATGTCTTATGAAAATATTTGCTGCTACAGTGGAAGCTATTCTTCAGAGGACCTTTCCGTCTGACACCACTAGAGAACAAAACAGAAAATCAAAGTACCTCTTTGGAGTGGGGTCTGCCTCCAAAAACCTTGCTGTAGCAGAACTCCGCACGATGGTTCATTCACTTTTCTTAGAATCATGTGCTTCTGTTGAGCTCGCCTCACGCCTGCTTTTCGTAGTCTTAACTGTCTGCGTTAGTCATGAAGCACAATTCAGCGGAAGCAAGAGGCCGAGAGGTGAGGACAATTATTCAGCCGAGGAAATCATTGAGGACTTGCATGCTGTGTCTGAAATTCAGAAAGAAACTAGAAATAGGAAAATGAAGAAGCAAGGTCCTATAGCAGCATTTGATTCTTATGTTCTGGCTGCTGTTTGTGCTCTTGCCTGTGAGCTTCAATTGTTCCCTCTGATTTCACGGGGGAATAATCATTCAGATTCCAACAATGTAAAAGATATAGCCAAGCCTTTTAGAATAAATGGAACGTCACATGAGTTGCAGAACGGCGTAGACTCAGCTATACGCCATACTCACAGAATCTTAGCAATTTTGGAGGCTTTGTTTTCATTGAAGCCGTCATCAGTTGGCACTCCATGGAGTTACAGCTCAAATGAGATAGTCGCTGCAGCTATGGTTGCTGCACATGTCTCTGAACTATTTAGACGGTCCAAAGCTTGCATGCATGCTCTTTCTGTTCTGATTCGGTGCAAATGGGACAATGAAATTCACTCCAGAGCATCATCCTTGTATAATCTCATAGATATTCATAGCAAAGCCGTAGCGTCTATAGTTATCAAAGCAGAGCCATTAGAAGCTACGTTAATTCATGCACCTACTTGGAAGGACTCTGTTGTTTCTCTTGGTAGTAAAAGACACAATCAGTGTGAAAGTAGTAGCTGCTTTGACCCTAGGCAAACATCTATTACTACTTTGGAAGATTCGGGTCCATCAAAACTTAACCGCAAATCTGATAAAACTTCTTGTTCAAATGAAGCATCAGGAGGGTGTACCTTAGGTAAAGGTGTCACAGGTTTTCCATTGGATGCTTCTGATCTCGCCAACTTTCTTACAATGGACAGACATATAGGATTGAGTTGCAATGCACAAATTTTCCTCAGATCCATGCTGGCAGAGAAACAAGAATTATGCTTCTCTGTTGTTTCACTACTATGGCACAAGTTGATTGCTTCCCCTGAAACTCAACCTTGTGCAGAAAGCACTTCTGCCCAACAGGGCTGGAGGCAGGTACAAGTGCACAAATTGTACATTACAAACTGTGTTATCCTTTTTTCTTTATGTTTTTGGTGATTCTTTTAAATTGACCTAGAGTTCTGAAACCAAACTTTTGTTGATATAACAATTATGATTTTGTTAATCATGGGGAGATAGACTTTTTAAAAGGAGAAAAAGATTATTGAAAATGAGACAAAGACAATACCCCAATAAGAGACATTAAAAAGCTTTTTATAGTCGATTCAGATAGCAAGATATGTCATTAATTTCCTTAGTGCTGCTAAAAAGGATCATTACTGGGTTTTATTTTATTTATTTATTTATTTTTTATGTAGGTTGTTGATGCATTATGCAATGTTGTATCAGCGTCACCAACAAAAGCAGCAACAGCAGTTGTTCTTCAGGTCCAAATTTCGCCTTATTACCTTTAATTTATTTAATCATAATTTAAAAGAATGAGTATATAATTGACAAGAAGAATTAAGAATTACTTTTAGAATTGCCTCATAATGCCTATGAAGTTCAAATATCTGATGCTGAAGATCTCACCTATACTTTCTTTATCAGTTGTCTTTTTCTGTATTATCTTTGTTTCGAAAATTTCATCTGTTTAGTCACTTTCTGCGGCTTGTTGCTTGTCAGGCGGAGAGGGAATTGCAGCCATGGATTGCCAAGGATGATGATCTGGGTCAGAAGATGTGGAGAGTCAATCAGCGGATCGTGAAATTGATAGTGGAGCTAATGAGGAATCATGATAGTGCAGAGTCATTGGTAATTTTGGCAAGTGCGTCAGATTTGCTGCTACGAGCCACAGATGGTATGCTGGTTGATGGAGAAGCTTGTACTTTACCACAGCTGGAGGTAGCATTTTACAACATTAGCTTTTCTTTGATTTTGAAGTTCAATTCAGTTACTAGTGAAACTAGTTGCTTTACTAACAAGTTAAAAAGCAATAGACTCAGTTCCTGGTCACATGATGGTGGAAAATTATAATCACAGGAATTTTCTTCTATTAGATTATATTATTTATTGTCATTGAATTCTATGTTAACTCTTTAAATCCATTCAAATTAGCTATGCCAAAAAACTTATTTGATTATTGTCATCAAGTCGTACACATGACAGCATCTGATTAGTTGATATTGTAAAATTCTATACACTGATTGCATATCAAGATATTTGTCATGGTTGTTCGGTGTGAAAACAGTCTCTCTGTATACATGATACATGATAGAACTCAACGGAGTCATTTGACCATGTAGCCAACCCCACCTAGTGGGACAAGGCTTTGTTGTTGTTGTTGTTCGGTGTGAAAACATAAGTCAATGCACACATTCATCCTGTGACCGATTAACATTTAGCACCAACTTCTGGCACTTTGAAGGATGGATTTGGCATTTCCTATGTTTTTACTGATATTAGTATCTCAAATTCTCAATATTTGATAATGATGACCAGCTGCTGGAAGTAACAGCTAGAGCAGTACAGCCTGTGCTCGAGTTGGGTGAATCTGGATTGGCAGTGGCGGATGGCCTTTCAAACCTGTTAAAGGTAACCAAACATCTTTTTCTAACTTGGCTAACATATGGTTAATGAAATTATGGCATTAACATGAATATGAATTTCTAACTTGTTTTATGTGCTTTATTAGTTATTCTATAGATTGTTTACTGATCTCTGTGTGAATATACCACATGTAGTGCCGCCTATCAGCCACTGTTAGATGCCTCTCCCATCCAAGTGCACATGTCCGTGCGCTGAGCATTTCGGTTCTTCGGGACATCTTGCATACAGGCTCGATCAGATCTGGTCCTAAACCGCCGCAAATAAACGGCATCCCCGACCCCTCTTATCCATACTTCAATTTGGATGTCACTGACTGGCAAGCTGACATAGAAAAATGCTTGACATGGGAAGCTCACAGTGGACTTTCGAATGAGTTGTCTATAAAGTATCTCAATACCGCAGCAAAAGAATTAGGCTGTACCATTACCATATGAACATGAAAAGTGAAAGTGAAATCATGTAAAACCATCTTAGTCTATGACAATTTTTTGCCTAGACTTTGTTATAGAAACAGATGTCATTTATGCTTTTGGAACTAACGGGGTTGCAAAATAAGTAACATCATGTGCTAGTCCTGTTAAAAATGCCACAGTCCTGATTCCAGTTTGGTTATACAGAAAAGAAAAGCTAATTTTGTATTATGCTTTAATGTGCTGTTTCTGAACCTGGATCAGAAGTTCTCACAGTGGACTGCATGCTAATGATTGTGCTTATGCTCTCGGTAGAAGAAATTTGTACATTAACTAAAAACCACTTTTTAATCCTTGTCTTATGTTGTATGTGTTGCTTATGTTGATTTGGCTTGTAATGACATTTAAATCTAACTGTATGATGAGTCTGTGTTCAGCTGGTTTACTTTTAATCTATCTATAAAGTTGTGTGACATTTAATCTTTGGCATCATCACTTTGGTTTTTTTTACGTTTTAATATAGCAACAACATTTATACGGTATTCCAACAAGACACAATTTTCTCATGAAACATTAAGGAACTAATATGCCTAGTGAATTGACTTAGAAGTTGCAACTCGTTTTTAAGAGAACACTGTGAGGTATTGGTAGCTTGTTTGGAAATTATTTAATATGAGAAAAAAATTCTATTTTTTTTAACGAAAGAATTTATTTTTATTTGAAACTCAATTCTATAATTTTGGAATGATTATAATATATTAATAGAATGAAATTCAATTTTTGATATTTGACATATTAAATTTGAAGCGTGTGAGAATTGATTTGGAAATCTGTTACAAATGAAGAAAAAATGAGAATTGAAATTCTGACAGCAATTTAAATCATTAATTTTTAACTATTCTAAAGTAAGAAAAAGAATTTAACTCAAATGAATTTTAATTCCTAGCATTCTAATCGAGCTGTTTTAACCTACCGTTGCTTCCTTCAAAATAAGTATTGATTTTTCGTACAAATAATATACTTTTTTTAAAAGAAGAAGTGAAATAGCATTTCAATTTTTCAATAAAAACAAATACGTCCTTTTTTTTTTTTTGGTCTAGAAACAAACACGTCTTAAGATAGATAGCGAAGCATGTAGTATGTTAAACAGATTTTTGTGGACATACATGGAAAAGTCTTAGATTTTTGGGTTAACTATCCCTATTTAACCCATCCAAGTGCCAACAAACTAACAAGCAATTAGTATTCGTAGAATCGTAGTCAATGATAAATACCCAATAAAACAAGTGATTTTTATTAAGAGATTCTAATTAGGCACTTACTCTAATAAAAATATTAAAAGTATCTTTTCGTGAATATATTGTCTAGCTATATTTTAAAAGCGCGATTTATAAGAAAAGAATAACGATTTTAAAAAAATAATTATGCTTTTAAATAAAGATAATACTTTTATAACATGCTAAAATGACAAAATCAAAGCTAATAATATATCATCCAATAGTCAAAAGAAAATATTTTCATATGAAAATAATTATAGAATATTTATTAGAATATTCACCTTCTATTTGTTGTCTTTACTGTTTTATTTATTCTTTTACAAAATTCTAAAAATAAAAAACGTAAACTAAATGCAATTTTGTTTTCATGGTACCAAACCCACCTTAGTGTTTGTCTGAAATGATAGATACCTAATGAAAAAAGTGGTTACTTTTATTTTGTTTTTGGTTAAGCCCAAAGGACTTAAAGCCCAAGATATACGAAACGCTGTCGTAGTAAGCACATTGAGGGGCAAACTTGTCATTCAAATCATAGTTCACCCTGTACAGTGAACAAAACCCTGAGCGCAGCACACTATATAAGATCGCATTTCACTCCCAAACCCTAGAATCTCTGCATCTTCAATCGCCCAAGAGTTTCAGCTTCGGCGCCATCAATCCTTCACTCTCTCCCAACTCATTCTTCATCCAAAATGGTGCGTTCCCTCTCTCTCTCTCTCTCTCTCTCTCTCTCTCTCTCTCTCTCTCTCGTGTGCGGTGATTGTTCCGCTGATTTGAAATAAAGATGCAATTTTTATTTAGCTGCTGTAGTTTCGTAACTGTTACTTGTCTCTTCATATTCGAATCCCTTTTTGTTGGTTTCCGACATTTTGTTTTGGCTCCGGTATTGTAGTCTCTGGTGGCGAACGAGGATTTCCAACACATTCTTCGTGTTCTGAACACAAACGTAGATGGGAAGCAGAAAATTATGTTTGCTATGACCTCCATCAAAGGTATCGGAAGGCGATTTGCTAACATCTGTTGTAAGAAGGCCGATATCGACATGAACAAGAGGTACCTTACCTTCCTCCTTTTATGTTGGACAAAGAAATAATTTATGGTTTATAAATAACAACTCAACAGGTCTTGTATATGTATATGATATCATAAGATAAGTTGTGGCATTAGTTATCTTACTAATGATTGAAATTATAGACTATAGACATTAGGATATAAGGCCAAATTATCTGATAGGGTATGGTTTTTGTTGCCTGTGATGATGGTTTGGGCAGAGCTGGTGAACTGAGTGCTGCTGAGCTTGATAATCTGATGACTGTGGTTGCCAACCCAAGGCAATTCAAGATCCCAGATTGGTTCCTCAACAGGAAGAAGGACTACAAGGATGGCAAGTACTCCCAGGTTGTGTCCAACGCTCTCGACATGAAGCTCAGGGATGACTTGGAGAGACTCAAGAAAATCAGGTCTCACTCAACTCTAAATGAATTTTTATTTAGAATTGTTGAATTGTTTTGTCCTGTTTGTTCCAACTAATTTGGAATGAATTTGCTCGCTGTCTCTGTCTCTTTTCGCATATATAGTTTATAAGACATGGGTGACATACTTGTCTTAATCTTTATGAAGTTCATCTCTTTAAATTAAATTAGGTCACTCGCTTTTGTTGATTGTATATTTTGGTTTAGCTATCAATCATGATGTGATCTATAAAATTGATAGTTTTTGTTACAATTACAACAGTGCAGTTTATATTTCAAGTTAGGGTAATGCTAAGGTGAAGAGTGAAGATTGCTTTTTTTTTTCAGAATAGGAAAAATTCACCAATAAAAATTTATCATGTGTAATGCCCATGTTCATTCTAAATTTAGGAAAAATCTTCACTCTTCACCCAATTCTACTCTTCACCAAAGAAATTACTGTCAAGTTAATATGTTCTGATATTTTATTATATAATACCTGTGTTATTTTTTCGCCTTCATTTCGTTTATCACGTTATATGCAGCATAATCAATCACTGGTGAATTTATGCTTTATGCATTGGTTAGTTTTAAAGTTCTAACAGCTTTATCGTCCCACATTGACACTACTATGCAGAAATCACCGTGGTTTGAGGCACTACTGGGGCCTCCGAGTTCGTGGCCAACACACCAAGACCACTGGCCGTAGGGGAAAGACTGTTGGTGTATCCAAGAAGCGTTAAACTGTTATATTTTGGTTTTTGGAAATTAGATATTGTTGAAGAGGCAGACATATGTTTTACACACCGATGCCGTTTTTTGGTTATATGCTCTCTCTTGACAATTTCAATTTTGTTGGTTATTTGTTTTAAGCTTCCATTTAGTTGAATTATGATGATATTTTAAGATTTATCAGACTTCCGATCCAATAGTATTAAGTTGCGTTTTAACAGAAAGTTGGCCTAACAAAATACTTTCAAATGATTATCGATTAGTAACAGCAGTGAAGCCAAAATTACGATGGGATATATTTTACCTGAGCAAATGAGTTCTTTACTTTTTATTATTATTGTTATGCTTGGTTTTTCTTATACGAGTGTTATGTATTATATTGCATTCACAATTGAAAATGAAGAGAATTAACCGAAGAAGGATTATTTGGATTTTGCCTCGGGAGGGAAATATGAAGACAGAAAGAGGAAATTTGAGACCGACATATAAAAGCAATTGTCTCAAATTTAAGTTACAAAAAAAGACCTTTGTTATTTTCACCTTGTAACTTTTTCTTAACCACGGTTCTTCCTTCAAATAAAAACTGGAATTGTTCATCTTCATGATTCTGTGTTTTTCGTCCTTATCTTTTTCACTAGGCCATGGTTGGAAATTATTGCTAGGTAGGGAAGGCAATGGTTTCAGCTTTTGCAAGTCATCTAGTTTTTGATACAGCAGCACCATTAAGGTTTTGGTGGTGTGCCCTAGTGTCTGCGTTGGGTGGGTGCCGTTGGAGGTGACAGCATTGCAGGGAAAACAAACAGAGATTGTCTTGTTTTGAGGCCCTGTTGTCTTTGTTATCGTTGGCATGGAAGGAGGAGAAACAGGTGCCGTGGGGGAGGGTGAAGGCGGCAACAACAGAAAGGAGGGCGAGGGAGAGAAGGGAGTGATGATAGTTTTGGAAAAAGAAAAAAATATTACCTGACTTCAAAAATTATCTTAGTCCTAAGTGAACAAGAATTTTGGCTAAATTTTAATTTTCTGTCTATACGCCCAAATACGATTTCTTCCCCAAATTTCTGTTTCTATCTCTCTGTTTTTGTCTCATAACAACAGAACCTAAAGTGTTGGGCAAATGACGAGGGTATTTAATCTATTGACAGCATTGGATAGGAATGGAAGAACCAAACATACCCTTCAACTCTCTCTAAACTGAGGCTTCAAAAGGAATTTATTAGCTAAACCGAATAATAAATATTTTTTCCATCATGGCAGGGAACCTGCACCTACCAGGAAATATCCACCGAGACCAAAACTAAGAAATTTCAAAGAATTACAAAAATGGGGCTGAAATAATTTAGAACCCCTGGGGGTTCTGATTTCAAATAAAAAAATTCTTTCCAAGGACCTAACTATCTATATTTCTCTTTCTTTTTCTTTCTTTCTTGGTGAGCTCAGGTTTCACCAACGAAATCACAATCATGGTATCATCGTGGTTCTGTTTTGTTGGTGGGGAGAGCGTGGCTCCATCGCTCCTTTCCACCGGGCTTGGATGAGGCATTGCCGTACCATATCATTCCGAACACGGCAATCCCCATTCCTAGAACCACATGGAGATTGAGATCATCCCTACCAAAGAATAAGAATCCCATCACTAGAACAAGTATTGTCTTCATGTGTCCTAGTACTTGGAACGACACAGCAGTGAATCTCCCAATGCAGATGAATTGGCTGAGGTTTGTGCCAACTGCTATGGTGCATGACAGAACTATGAACATCTGCCAAAATCAACATCAGAATTGAGATGCTCAGTTAGGATCAATTTCTTATTCATCCAAAAATGACAGCAGATTATGACAAGAAACTAATAGAGTTGGCTCCATTGATTCAATTTAAATCACAGATTATGGGAAGAAGGAAAGGATTTAATTTATACACATTGTCAGTGTAAAAATTATACACAGAAATTCAATCATTAGCAGTTGAGTTATATACATACACTTGATGGAGAAATCAATGACTTAACAGATCAAGTCATTCATCATAATATGCTCTTATCTACATATCCATAGATTGAGATAACTTTTTGTGATGCAGTACTTACCAAGGAGCCAAAGTTGAAAGCATACTTGTCAATTCTGTTGTTTGTCAACCAATAATCTAGGAAAGGGCCTATCAACAGTAGTGTTCCAGCCTGAGCAGGTGCTGTGTGTCCTAAAAGGTTGAAAGAACTTAGCGAATATTTCCGTTGAAGATAATGAACGTACTGCACATAAAGGATTTGAGAAACACCCACATCAGTAACATTTTTATAAATAGCATAATTTCTAAAAGCATAATTTATAAGACTACATTAGTTCGCTTCATAGTGTGTAGTGTGTATGCATTCGTAATGAATATATTATGATTGAATCATGCCATTTCAGTTGAACAGATGTAATGCATCACATGAAGAGGAATGTCACACTTACATACTGTTGCAGAGCAGTGCTCCATACTGCTATAGAGGCAGCAATGAATCCTCTTGAATTAACGCTCACATCAGTTACGGTGCAAACAGAGACACCAATAAGGACAACAAGTATGCTCAGTTTCGTGTCTCTTGAATACCGAATCTTGTCGAAAACAATTTCAAATAGGCAGGATACAGGGATCATGCTCAACTTAGCAATCTGCCAATGGTGAAATGGTAAAATTAAATTACAAACTCTATTTATTGATAGACCAATAGCTAAATAACATCCCAACTCACTTGGTAGAATCCCACTGAGTTCAACATTAGGCTCACATTCATTCCAACAATAGAGAAGTTAGCAAAGAACACAAATTTTAGAAGTTCAAACAATGGCAAGTGAGACGGCTGGACATATCCTAGCATCTTTAATGCGGTTGTCATCAAAGTTGTCGTAGCGAAATGAAGACCTGTTAATGTTGTAGCTGCGGGAAGTATAGCCAAATGTTATTAAGAGAATCCAAGAAACTAATACTAAATCCTTATATGGTATTGGTATATCAAACAGAGTTTACCTTCCATGCATTGTTCAAATTATCAGTGCATAGAAATTAAACTTTTTCAAAGGGGAAAGACAACACAAAGAGCAATAACAGAAATGTCAGGTAAAACTGGAAAAGGGATTTTACCAAAACTGAAGCCATAAGTGACCATCAAAGCTTTGTTGACAATTATAACACCAACAGAGGTGACAACATTGAACACCCATGCAGCTGCATCCACTGCAGCCTTCTTTTCAGCCTTGGTAGCTGTAGCCATGTTCTTTTTCGAGTTTTCGCAATTTAACACCAATATTTTCTAATTAGCCTCCATAGTGTTCCATACACAGTGAAATGATGTGCAGAATTCAATCCATTTGAACAAAGAAATAAGCCTGGAAAAATGGAAGATCACGAAATCTTAACATTTGAGGGTGCAAAAAAGATGAACACTATGATTAAAACAATCAATAGCTTTCTAAACAAAACCAATACAATTCTACGCCAAAAGAATTCCAATTCCAATTGCAGCTTGGAATTTCTGGGCGATTACTATGTTACACCAAAAAAATAAAAAAAATTAAAAAAAAAATCTGGATTTAACAATCGTATTATCCTAATTCATTACGAACAAACAGATCCAAATCGGTTCCCAGATCCAGAAGCGTATCGTTGAAAATTAATTAATAAGAAATGAGAAAGTGATAAGATTGAATTGAGTTTTTGTGGATTAAGAAGAAGCAAACCGTGAATGGCATTGGAGCATTGAGATATAGGAACACGCTATTGCTAAGCAGCGAAGAAGAGAAGAATCTGCATGGCGTGAATGGAATGTTATCTTAAGATTAAGAAAGAAGAAGCCAAGGTTCATATGTTTATGCTCTCTACTAACTAGAAAGATTTATTATCATTATTATTAAAAATACAATTACTACATTATACAGTTTTGACGGGTTAATGTTTTCCTTCATCAAATTCATCTGCTACCATAAAAGAAAAATTTGCGATAATTTTACTCGGAAGAAAAAATAAATATAAGTGTGGAGTGTTTATAAGAAACTAAAGACATATTAATTGAAGTAACATCTGTATTTTTATTATGAGTGTTAAAATCGAGGTAACTGATCAAATTAGTTGCTAAAAATTTGATTACTTTTTAAATTAATTATTTAAAAATTATAAATTAATTATTTTTGTTATTTTGTCATTTAATTAATAATTTTTGTTGATGATATAAAATGTTAACTCGCACACATGATATTCAATAAGAAAAGTCTAGGGCCAGCAACTTTATTAAATTCTGGCCAGCATGTAATCAGCAAAGAAAAGTGAGCCATTGGATGAAATTTCACATTATTAAAATCATCATTGATGGCTATTTGATGACTACAAATCACAAAAATTACTGTTCTCCTAACATTCCTCAATTCAATATATTTAATTAGATGTTGAATAAATATACGTATGAAAATATATCGATTTAGTCTATTTTTTCAATTATACAAACCATAAT
>NC_029793.2:138413913-138421930 GCF_000816755.2 Arachis ipaensis
GAATAATTTTTTATTTTTCTTTTAAAAAAATCTCACTCAATTATTGTTTTATAATTTTATTCTAATATTTTGATAAAATTCTAAAAAATCCAATATTTTCTAGTTTTACAAAAAAATCCCATATATGAAAAAAAATTTTACCTAAAATTACAAACTAGTTCATAAATTTCTTTTTATTGCCATTTTAATTTTTTTTAAGAATATTTAACTTTTTTAGAGTACTTTGGTAGGTTTACTTTCTATAGAGTTAAGAAAAAGAAAGGCATTAAAACTTTTTTTTATGTATTTTTTAATAGTTAAATTAGTTGTTGAAATATAAAACGTTCTCCAAATTCGTTTGTTAAAGATTTATCAATTAAATTAATTATTTAAAATTATAAATTAATTATATTTGTCATTCAATTATTCAATTAATAATTTTTGTCAATGATTGATTATGTGAAATGTTAATTAATAGTATACATGACACCTAATATATATAATTGAAAGCTGACCAAATATATTTTGAAAATTTATCAATTTAGCTAACATATCATATTGGAAATAGGGTTCATGTAGTTAAAAAAAAGAATTAAATTAATATATTTTCATAAACATATTTAGTCAATATTTAATTAAGGGCAAATAACTTATTTAAGTCAAGGGGATGAAAAAATTACATGAATCAGCCAAATCAAAAATTGGTTCATGAATTAATCAGTCCACATTTCTATATAGTTCGAATCACCCTAATTCAATTTTTATTTCCATGTAATTCGAATCATACATATGCACACACCCACTAATTCGAATAAAACTGATTCGAATTACACTCATACTAATTCGAATCAGGGTGATTCGAATTACACACGTGTACATAGTAATTCGAATTGGACAAATTCGAATTACTCAATTTAAAAAAATTATTAAAAAATTTAAAAATATATATTTCTCGAGTAATAACTTAAAAAAAATTATTAAAAAAAATTACAAAAAAAATTAATAATTTAAAATTAAAAAAATATATATTTTATTTCATACATTAAAAAAAGCTAACAAAATATTTAATTACGAGACTTCTTTAAAATATTAATGAGCTATCAATTCGAATTCCATACAATACTCTGTTGCCCATTTTTAATAGCTCATGAATATTTTTTAATAAAATTTTTAAATAAATTTATTTCAATTATACTACAAAAAATATTTTATTCTATGCAAAATAATTTTTAAAAAATAGCTTAAAAAATGTTAGGAGTACTATAAAAATTTGTAATGTTCTAATAACTTAGTAAATACATGCATGTACTCAAATTTTAAAAAAAATACTCCACATAGTCAATAATAATTTAGAAATTAAAGAAAATATTTTATTCCATACAAAATAATTAAAAAATATATTTTATTCTATACAAAATATAGGTAAATACATGATAAAAATATATTTTCTTTAATTTTTAAATTATTATTGACTATATAGAGTATTTCTTTAATGTCCTAAGTCATTAGGACATTACAAATTTTTATAGTACTCATAATATATTTTAAGCCCTTTTTAAAATTATTTTGTATAGAATAAAATATTTTTTTGTGGTATAATTTAAATAAATTTATTAAAAAATATTCATGAGCAGAAGAGTATTGTATAGAATTTGAATTGCTCACCATATAATTCGAATCAGAGTGATTCGAACTTTCCCATGCATAATTCGAATCATGTAATATCTCACCATATAATTTAAATAAATTTATTAAAAAATATTCGTGAGCTATTAAAAATGGGCAAAAGAGTATTGTATGGAATTCGAATTGATAGCTCATTAATATTTTAAAAAAAATCTTGTAATTAAATATTTTGTTAGCTTTTTTTTAATGTATGAAATAAAATATATATTTTTTAATTTTTAAATTATTAATTTTTTTAATAAATTTTTTTATTAAATTTTTTTAAATTATTACTCACGAAATATATATTTTAAAATTTTTTAATAATTTTTTTAAATTGAGTAATTTGAATCTGCCCAATTCGAATTATTATGTGCACGTGTGTGTAATTCGAATCATCCTGATTCGAATTAGTGTGTGCGTGTGTAGGTAATTAGAATCAGTATGATTCAAATTACATGGAAATGAAGTTCGAATTAGGTGATTCGAACTATATATAAATGTGGATTGGTAGATTCATGAACCAATTTTTTTATTTGGCTGATTCATGTAATTTTTTTATCCCCTTAACTTCAAATTAGATATGTTAAGTATTATGTATGTTGTCAATCAACGTTTTACAACATTATTCATTCATGAAAATTATTAATAGAGTGACTAAAGAACAAATATAATTAATTTTTATAATGAATTAATTTAATTAAAAAAAAAAAATCTTTGAAGAAGCTTTCTTTCCAAGCCGGTGAACGGCACGGTCTTGTAATTATTCTCCTCTCACTTTTTCTTGTTTTGTTGCTCCAAAGATCTTAGATTTTTAGCTTTTGTAATTCTGGGTCTTTGATGTTTTTGCCCTTGGGTTTTATTAGGGCTGTTCTCCGTGTTTTTTTCTTTTTTGGGGAAGTTAGAAATAATAAAATTATTTTTTTTATGGTTTTATTTTGAATCTTAATTTTAAATTATGCCTAGGCTGAAAAATCCCTTGGATTGTTATGGTTGGATGGCATGAAAAGTGGACTTGTAGTGTATCATATCTTCGGATGCTGTTCTGTTTTTGCGTGTTTCTCTGAATCATATTTAGGGTTTTAAATTGTTAAAACCAAGGGAAATCTTTTTAATTGTTGGAAGTAAAGAATGCTAACAATTCTTAGCCTCTTCACTATTGAATATGTGGCCAAATTTGGCTAATAGTTCTTAAGGTGAATGAACAAGTCCTTCTAGTAATATTTGATTGAAGGATTCAGCTCATATTCAGGTATAATAATCACTATGTGCCTGTGCTCATGAGTTTCAACTTAGCAGATGCTGATATTCAATTGCTGATGATTGTTTTGGAAAATAAAATCATTAAGATTCTTTTGCTGAATTCTGGTTCTGTTAATTTCGTTGCTGGTTTGTTTGTTGTGTTTTAATGTAGTGGATTTAACCTAATAACTTTATCTTGATTCACTGAACCATGTTAGATTGAGTATATAATCAGATATCAGGTGAAACTTGAAAGTACTGTTGCCTAGGTTGGTTTACATTGTTGTAAAATGATGTTTTCTCAAATGAAATTGAGACGGTTGAGATTAGAAGTTTGAAGTTTTTGCAAAATTTTTGCTTGCCTTTATTAGTGTCCAAAAATATATTCTGTTTCCACTTTCGAGAAATTTTGCTAACATTCAGCAGGTTTTCATACATGTTTGCTTTTCTAAATATTATTATGGACTTTGGTGATTGCTTTTTGGAGCCTGGTTTCAATTCAAGAACTTGGGATAGCTTGTGATGGAAAATATTACCCCGTATTCTTGTCCCCATTTTCTCCTCCTTTGATTATTAAAGTTTTAACCATTTTCAGCTATGGTTCTAGTATGAGAAACATTGAACAATTTTGAAAGTTTTCTTGGTTCTTATTTCATTTTCTTGGATCCCTTTATGATTTTAGGAAAAACTCTGTCAGTGGATCTGGAGACAACAAGAGGGAGGATCAAGGGTTGCAACAGTTGATATACTTAACTACATTCAGGTAGTATCATGTATAAATTTTCATAAATCCTTCTGCTGATTGAGAGTGGCTTAGTGGGGGAAATGTGTATTTCTCTAGCAAACAACACCAACACACACATGGGGTAAAAGGGGTTGAGAGAGATATATGGACTATAGAAGTGGAAGTTAGTGAAAAGAAAGTGCGTGATCTACGGAAGTTGACCTGATCATGAGCTGGGTTTTCTCTTGGGATTGTTGAATTTTTGAAGGGCCTAAGCTAAGCAGCACAGAATTTTGTGTAGAATTTGGCCCAAATCCCACCCATGATCAGGGATGAGTTCTTTTACTGCCCATGGAGAAAGAGGTACAAGATAGTTTTGAAATGCTATACCAGTCTTGCTGTCTTCATTCCTCAACTATCAGTTGAAGTTTTCATGGTTTTAAGAAACATTCAGTGGAGAAACTATGCTTGCTTATTTATCAGTTGTCTGTTGTATCTATAAGTAGGCTAATTCACTTCTTGTTGCTTTTCATTCTGTTTTTCTGCAATCCTGTCTATCTTTCTTTTTTTATTTTCTTAAATTAAGAGATGGTTTGTATGGAGATGTTCTTTTTAGTTTTAGTTTCTGTGAAATGGTTTATTTGAAGTTGTATATTTTACTTGTGGGCTTCAAGACAGTACAAAATTGCCCTAAAGCTGCTTCTTGATAGAGGTAGAAAAAATAATTGTAGATCTTATGCCACTTTGAAGATTTGCTGGATCATCCATTTAAAATCTTGTGAATATGATTATGAAACTTGAGAACTTGATGATCTTGTGGCAATCGAAAAGGGTAGTTACGCAGGATAGAAAATATTTTTGAGATTGATAACTTACCCTGAAAATTAAAGCGATTATGGTTGTTGTGTGTGGTTGTGGCTATTTAGATATGTAGATGTTTTGGGAAAAGTGTGATACTCAATGTTTGGCTGCTCTGGGATGCCTTTAGGCTTTGAGATTATTGGATTTGTTATTCTTGGTTGTAAAGTGCATATGTGAAAGTTTATTCCACTGTTTGCAGAATGAGCTTGATTATTGTGGAGAGGAGCCATCTGTGTCGCCCAGAGCACCACCACAACACCAACAATCTCAACCAGTAATGCATGTGACTAATTCCGGCTTTCCATTAACTTCAGGGTCTTCTGTCCAAACAATGATGGGGCAGGGACTCCGGTCTGAACAATGTGATAATCAACCAAAGAATTCTATGTTTTCAAATGCTTTGTCAAGCCCTATCCGTCGAAGTCTTCAGCACTATCAAGTTGGCGAGGGTGGGAATTACCCTAGTGGCCCCTCCTTGGTGAATGGAAATCGGAACAGTGAACCAAGCTTTGTTCACCAACAAAGCAGGGATTCTAGTGCATTCAATCCCAATGATTCTGCCATGGACATGCACGCAGACTAGTCGTGTCTATTTTTCTATCAACTGCATATCCGTGTTTGGCCATCCTTATGCATTACCTGCAATAGATGTGAACATCCGTTGGAAGTCAGTATCCGGTGTTTGCTCGTCACGTCCAACAAGAAACGGCGGTAGGTCGAGTCAGTTCTATTAACCTATTGATATGCTTATGTTATCCAAGTGATCAGTATTAGTTTGGATCTTAATTTTCTGTGTAAAGCTTTTTTATTTTTTTATTTTTATTTTTTGGTTGAAATAATTTAAAAGCATTTTATTTTAATGTTTACCATGGTTGCCCCATGTATCTCCTCTTTTCTCAATGTAGTTCTTCTATCTGAAGTTTCCTATGTAAATCTGTCCTGTTCTCAGATCCCCTATATGGCAATTTACAGCTTCGGGCATCTTTTGTTGATCCCTTCATTTTTCTTTTCATTGCTATGCTGTTATTCCCTAGTGTGTAAATATGTGATTCCACAGATCTTTTCTTGTTGGGTTATCAAGAGAAGGAATAAAAACACCCCATTTAGGCTGCAATTTATTTCTTCATGGGTGAATTGAAACTAAGTTCCTAGTATGGTTGTGATGGTGATGTTGATGAAAAATAGTTTAGGAACTTGGTATATATGCTTTGCCACCAGGTCAAAGCTTGACATTTCCAAAATATTGCAAAGAAACAATTGAAAAGGGAAAAAAAGGAGCTACACTTGGAACCACAAGGTTAAAGTTTGAGTATGCAAAAGGAGGAGCAAGGAAAATAGGGAAGAAAGGTATTACTATTACTATCTGGAATTGCTTGTGCTGTTGTGCTTATGTGATAGCAGAGAGAGTTTATGTTTTCGTGCACTGGCACACTTTCTTTAATTCAAGTGTAGAATTGCTCCATGGAATATTCTCCTAACTTGGTGTTTTCCCTGTTTTGATTACTTGCACTGCCTGCTATCTCTCTTGTTTATTTTTTTTTTCTTTTCCTAATTCTCTTCGAGCAAAAACCTTTAAAAGAATTTGGTTATTTTTTGAAAAATGGTTAAAGGTTAAAAGTTATTTTTTTTTTAACTTGGTAATTACTAATTAGACGGTTGGTTAAAATAATTTATTTGAAGAATAATTCATTTCTTGAATTTCATTTTTCCCCTTGTATAAAATGATTAAAATCTTGGGTTTTGAATAAAAAAATTCCGGTATACAAGCATAAAACATTTTGTGTTAACATAAGAATGGAAGGAAAAAAACATAAGAATGGGAGAAAGAGAAAGGCCATATCCTGAATATTACGCGGAAAAAGAAAAGGCTGATGCCTAGAAAAATTTTATGGTTAGATGCATTAAATTTTGATTTTAGGACTATTTTTTTTTTTTTTACCAAAATAGGAGATTCGAACCCCGCAACCTCTTAATTGAGTATGGGGAGATTTATGCCATTTGAGCTATTACTCATTGGCTAAATTTGGAAAGATAGGAAACTCGAACTCGCAACCTCTTAATTGAGTATGTGGAGTCTATGCCATTTGAGCTATTATTCGTTAGCTTAGGACTATTTTTTTTACATGAGTAGTTTTAATGTAAAATATGAGAATATTTGATTATTTCAATATTTTATACTGTTATAATAACAGCATAAAACGTCATTGATGTTTTGTTAAAAATTAATTTTTTAATTATAAAAAGACAAAACATTATTAACATTTAAAAAAAAATCATTTCTAAGTTCTAATAATTGAATATTAAAAAAATTCAAAAAATAGACAGATTTACATAATTGTTTATTAGGCTTAACATTGTTTAAAAATGGTAATTAATCTATGTTATATTAAAAATGTGAGAACACTAATATATGAAACTGAAACCCAAGTTTTTAAATGATAGATATTGTAAACTAGAGAGTATTTTGTGCTCAAACTATGATTTCAGAGTTCCAAATCAAAAGTAAATAACCTTAAATGTAATGCGTGATAATATAGTTTATTAAAGTTGATTTAATAAAGATGGTTAAAAAAATAATAGTTTACTAAAATTACTTTTAAAATTTAAAATAATTTTAATAGATATAAACATAAAATTTTTTTTTTCTTTTTGACGTGCAATATGCATCTTCTTTAGGATATTTGAATACATTGTTCTAAGAAGGGTTTTATCTTACGGGTTTTATTAAATTATACCTTTTTGACCACTCAATCATTTATGCACCAGGTATAGCTTCAACTATGCTCCCACACTATCATTAAAGAGACTAATGCAATTTATATATCCTATCTAATCTGCGGTTTTACGTAGATCATAATAATTAATGTTCATATTTACTATCTCAAAAGAAGAACATCTTTTATCCAAAATAACAACTAATTAAATATTTAAAAAAATCACGTTCAACATACGCATAAATAGAGACACATTGCCTTAGTGAGCAAAAAAATCACATTGCCTTAATGCGCTTTTAAGTTTTGTTTAGAGTTGAATCAGATTCATTTAATTTAGTTGGCAAATGAGTCCCCTAAAAAGAAGTTACATGAGGCATAAAATTGATAGAAGCGAATATTTTGAAGATTGATGAAGTGCAGCTGACTCAAACCAAACTTAAATACGTAAGAAAAAGAAAAGAGGAATTGGAGGGTCTGCATAGAGAGGCAGAAGATAGCAATAACTTTTCGTGTGGTGTGTTTTGTTGCATCAAAATTGGCACACCTCTCCGATCCTCCTGCCTCCAAATCTCTTCACCACGCCACCTCACTATCTAAATCATAGTCTCTCTATATATGAATCAATCCCAACATCTATTCCATTCACAAGCTACTATATATTATAGGAAACATTTCAAGTGCACGGTCCGATGTTTTAACCGTTGATTTCAATTAATATATATTATATATTTTTTATAATTCAGATCAATGGTTAAAACAATTGAAATACCGGTACTCTCGGTGCACTTAAAATGTTTCCTATAGTATATATAACAACAACAACAACAAACAC
>NC_029793.2:138422448-138428655 GCF_000816755.2 Arachis ipaensis
TTGAATAATTTTTTTAAATAAATAAAATAAATATTATATTTATTGATATATGCATTTTGTAGACAATTTACGTTTTTTTATATTAAATCTTATCTCGTTTATCCAGTGTAAACGAGATAAGCAACGTTGGCGCCTATAAATACAACTCGTTGACAGATCGTCTGGCCCATTCTTCACCCATATTTTTCACATTTATCTCTACCTTAGTCTATTTTATTGATCTTTCTGAGTTTCTGAGACATTATGGCATGTAATTCTGACATCAATCGCCTGAACGCTAACTGGCACGTTGCGGGAGCCATTGACTTTGAGATTGGTGTTATCTTTTATCATTCAAATTAATAATTGCTTGAGATTGAACTAGTGAATAGAGGGAATAGACTGAATGATGTTTGGGTAACACAGCGTATGTTAGTTGGCAAATAGGAATTATAATAATTATAAGCATTTAAGTTTATTCATAGTGAAGTTGTTATTCATAGGGATGGATAAATAACTACTTAGTTTGAGTTGAATCGTTGATTTAAAGGTTTTACTGGTTACTTTTATTGTTTTGAATTCGGGAAGGCATTTTAAGTATTTTTTTTAATATATAGTATGTTCTACTATTTATATGAGTTGCACATTATATTTTTTTAAAATAGCTTTGAACATGTTAGAGAAGTTAGTTTGAACTTTTGTATTTATAAAATTTTTACTTGTAAACAGAGGCCTCGCTTTTTATTGTCTAGACGAATTAGTCACACATTTGCACCCCTAGACGTCATCGTCCTTTATTTGAGGGAAGCTTGGTTTGGAGACACAGTGTAGCTCAGGGGCTTTGCCGTTGACAACCCCCTGATCACTGCATTCGTGGAGCGGTGACGTCCGGAGACCCACACATTCCACCTGCCATGGGGTGAGTACACCATCACCTTGCAGGATGTTGTGTACCACCTTGGGATACGCACAGACGGAGAGCCAGTGGGTGAGTGCTTGTGTGACTTCCAGACCTGGCACCAACGGCCAACATGGGAGTACGTAGAGGAGCTCCTATGTGCCAGACCGCCCCTTCCAACGCAGCAAGGTGCGCAGAGAAAGGAGTCGTTCAGCATCAAGATGACCTGGCTCAAGGACCGAGTCTGGCAAATGCCAGTGACCACCGATCCAGCCACCCTCTGACAGTACACTAGGTGCTATATCATGCTGCTGATCGATGGATACCTGATGACCGACAAGTCTAACAATCAGGTGCATATTGTAAACCTCGAGTAATTAGTAAATAATTAACTAATAAATTAATTATTATTCAAAAAAATTAGAAAATTAAATTTTACAATTTAGGGGATAGAAATAATTAAAATACGAATTTTAACACTAATTTTAAAAAATTTTGACCTAAAATTAGACTGTTGAGCCAAATTGGTTAAACTGGACTCAAAGCCCAACATATAAGGCCAACAACTCAGCCTTATTCCCCAAATCATAAGGGAATTCACGCTGCTAAGAATAGAGAAAGGAATGGAACCCTAACTTCATTTGCTTCCAAATATTAATCCCACGCATCTTTCAATCTGGAGCTTTAATTGATGAGCCGTTAGCGATTACGCGTTTGTCTCGGAATTCTCTATGAAACCATCTAAACAATGAGGTAAGGGAATCACATTTTCTCTTCCATCTCTCCTGTAACAGCCCAGACCACCCGCTAGCACGATATTGTCCGCTTTGACACACAAGGCCTCACGGTTTTGCCTTTGACGATAGGGATGCTAGCCGAAACCCCCCCACACTCACTTGTCAAAACGCGTCATGCTAGGGAGAGGTATCCACACCCTTATAAGGAATGCTTCGTTCCCCTCTCCAACCGATGTGGACCTTACAATCCACCCCCTAAGGGAGTCCAGCGCCCTCGCTGGCACATCGATCCGGGTTCTGGCTCTGATACCATCTGTAACAGCCCAGACCACTCGCTAGCACGATATTGTCCGCTTTGACACACAAGGCCTCACGGTTTTGCCTTTGACGATAGGGATGCTAGCCGAAACCCCCCACACCCACTCGTCAAAATGCGTCATGCTAGGGAGAGGTATCCACACCCTTATAAGGCATGCTTCGTTCCCCTCTCCAACCGATGTGGGCCTTACATCTCCCATTTTCAATTTCGAAAATTTTAGGTTTTGGTATTGAGAAATTGAATAATTTTGATGGTTTAGGTGAACTCTAGCAACAAGTAATCACTGGGTTTTGCCTATTTGACTCGTGGGTAAGGTAAGAACTTTTTAAACCCTAGTGAATCATGGAATTAGTGAGCCTTATAATGATTATAATGATGTTTTGTAAAGTAGATTGTATTCTTATTGATTTGGAGTTCAATTTGGCAGTTTGGAATGAAATTCGGGTGATTGGGCTTGCGAAATTGGAAATTGTGACTTGGAGCTTGTGAAGGAAAGGAAATTTAAGGTGTTTTCGGCTAGGGAGAAATCGGCCAAGGGTGTGATTTTGGTTTCTCGTAGTTAATATTGAATGTCATGTGAAAACTTAGGCTAGTGGCCGTAGGACATACATACATCATATGCATTTGTATGTTTTGCTTGAGTGTGAATTGTTTTGCTTTGCCTAAATGCTTATATATGCTTAATTGGTATTTTTTCTCACTATCATATCTGTATCTCTATTTGTGTTTTCTTTGTTTGCATTGTATGTCTTTGCAACTGAGAGATCTCTCATACTGGCAGAAGTGACGTTGAAGGTTGTTCCACTGGTATTTCGGAGGGTTGGAGGAGACGAAAAGTGAAGTGTTGAGTTTAAGTTAGGTTTAGAACGTAGATACCTTAGATAATTTACCCAATTTATGACTTTGTATATTCCTTTAAGTTAAATTCTGAGTGTCGGAGTTTTAGGATTACCTCTGACTTTTTCGAGACCTTTTATATTAACTATGCGGGGCACCTTTACCATGTTGAGAATCCCCAATTCTCATTCAATACATATTTCTGCTATTTTTCAGATGCAGGTCATGAGACACTTCATTGAGGATACTGGAGACCATCTTCAAGCGAAGAAATATATTTTGGGTTAACCATTTTGTTTCTACTTGTATATATTTGTACATAGTTATTCTCCGCTCTTTGTATTTTGTATTTTGTCCCTCCTAGAGGTTGACTTGGAGAAACAGGAGTTTATATTGTAGTTTGAGTAATATTTTGGGGTTGTATATGTATCCTTAATTTCGCAGGTCGAGTTTAGAGTTTGGTTTTCTGTATAAGCCTTCTGTCTTATCGGTTTTTTTTTGCGAGCAACACATCTTTAGTTTCGTTTTGATCTAACCTATTTTTCTTCAAGGCACGTAGATATATTATTCTTGTTATATATGTAAGTATTTTTATTTTTAGAGGTCGTAGCACCTCGCCACCTCTGATTTATGTTCTAGGCGTAAAGCTCTGTGTGGTATGGTGTTACATTATGGTATCAGAGCAGTTTGTTCCTGTAGAGCCTGAGGGACTGACTGACTATGCTTCTGGGCATACTTTGTGTTATGTGTATATGCTACTTAGGATATTTGACTGATATGTGTAACAACATACTTGTTCGTGAGCATGCATTTGGGACTTTAAAGCACTAAAATTGAAATATTGAAACTGATCACCTTAATATCAATTGTTTGATGTGAATAGGAATCAAATGGTGTCTCATAGACCTGGGCAAGGTATTCAGAGAGTGCTTTCCTCTACTTTTTTTAATAGCTAAAATTTTCGAGGGCAAAAATTTCTGTTAGGGGGGTAGAATGTAAACCCGTGTAATTAGTAAATAATTAAACAACAAATTAATTATTATTCCAAAAAAATTAGAAAATTAAATTTTATAGTTTAGGAAGGTAAAAATAATTAAAATATGAATTTTAATACTAATTTTAAATATTTCAGTCCAAAATTAAGCCGTTGAGCCAAACCAATTAAACCGACCCAAACCTAGCCCAAGGCCAGACATATAAGGCCAACAACTCTGCCTTTTTCTCCAAATCATAGGGGAATTTACACTACTGAGAAGAGAGAAAGGAATGGAACCCTAACTCTATTTGCTTCCAAATATTCAATCCCACATATCTTTTAATCCAGAACTCCGATTGATGAGTCATTAATAACCACGCGTTCATCTCGGAATTCTCTACGAAATCATCTAAACAATGAGGTAAGGGAATCACATTTTCTCACTCAGCTCTCCCCTTTTCAGTTTCAAAAATCTTAGGTTTTGGTATTGAGAAATTGAATTATTTTGATGGTTTAGGTGAACTCTAGCAATAAGTAATCACTGGGTTTTACCTGTTTGTCTTGTGAGTAAGGTAAGAAATTGATAAAATCCTAGTGAATCATTGAATTAATGAGCCCTATAATGATTATATGATGTTGTGTGAAGTAGATTGTATTCTTGTTGATTTGGAGTTCAATTTGGCAGTTTGAAATGAAATTCGGGTGATTGGGCTTGCAGAATTAGAAATTGTGACTTGGAGCTTGTGAAGGAAAGGCAATTTGAGGTGTTTTTGGCTAGGGAGAAATCGGCCAAGGTATGATTTTGATTTCTTGTAGTTAATGTTAAATGTCGTATGAAAACTTAGGCTAGTGGCCGTAGGACAGGCATATATCATATGCATTTGTATGTTTTGCTTAAGTGTGTATTATTTTGGTTTGCCTAAATGCTTATATATACTTAATTGCTATTTGCTCTAACTGCCGTATCTATACCTCTATTTGTGTTTTCTTTATCTGCATTGTATGTCTTTGCAACTGAGAGATCCCTCATGCTGGCGGAGGTGACACTGAGGGTTGTTCCACCGGTGTTTCGGAGGGTTGGAGGAGACGAAAAGTGAAGTGTTGAGTTCAAGTTAGGTTTAGAATATAGATACCTTAGATAATTTACCCAATTTATGGCTTTGTATATCCCTTTAAGTTAAATTATAAGTGTCGAAGTTCTAGGATCGCCTCTGACTTTCCGGGACCTTTTATATTAACTATGTGGGCACCTTTACCATGCTGAAAACTCCTGATTCTCATTCCATACATATTTCTGCTATTTTTCAGACGTAGGTCATGAGGCACATCATCGAAGATACTGGAGACTTTCTTGAAGCAAAGAAATATATTTTGGATTAACCATTTAGTTTCTACTCGTATGTATTTGTATATAGTTGTTATCCGCTCCTTATACTTTGTATTTTGTCCCTCCTAAAGGTTAACTTGGAGAAACTGGAGTTTATATTGTAGTTTATATTGTAGTTTAAGTAATATTTTGGAATATATATATACTCTGGCAAGTCTTAATTTCGCAGGTCGACTTTAGAGCTTGATTTTACTTATCCGTTGGAACTCGCTCTGTGTGTGTGCGCGCCTTCTATCTTATTATTTTTTTTTTTCGCGAGAGATGCATCTTCGGTTTTGTTTTGATCTTACCGTGTGTGCGCGCGCCTTCTATCTTATTGTTTTTTTTTTTGCGAGAGATACATCTTCGGTTTCGTTTTGATCTTACCAATTTTCTTTCAAGACTTCTAACTATATTATTCTTGTTATATATGCAAGCATTTTTATTTTTAGAGGTCGTAGCACCTCACCACCTCTGATTTATGTCCTAAATGTAAAGTTCTGTGTGATAGGAATTTACATTATGGTATCAGGATAATACTCTCCTTCACAGACAAAATCGATTAACAATCTACCTTTAAAGTGCAAGAATTCGCAGTGTTATAACTCGGAGAAGAAAATGGTGATAAGATTCATAAAACTCTGGAGAGTAAAAAGTTACGCTCTCTTTTTTTTTTCCTTCTTAGCGATATGTTTCATATAGAGAAAGAAACATTAGGTGCAAACATTTCATACATGTTAATACCCACGTTTGGAGCAGAGAGCATTATTGTCCATGTAGGCAATTTTGTCACTGCTTTGTTATTAGTGTAATTGACGGCACGATAATATTAAAATTTTTTAAATATTAAGAATATAAATAGAACAATTTAAATATTAGGAACAAAAATAAAACTTATCTCAAACACCAAAAACAAAATAATACTTTACTCTACACATAAATCACACCACCAAAATCATTCATGGCATATACGTTCATGACTCTTCTATATTTAAATGTTGTAGCCGGCAGGTTAATGCTATCACATTTATACTGACATAAGAAAATGATATGATAAAAAATTTTAAAAAATATTTTTTTTCTAATTATTAGTTA
>NC_029793.2:138429397-138429891 GCF_000816755.2 Arachis ipaensis
GTATCGTTTTTTGTCTCCAATATTTTTATCCTATTTAAATCCTTAACGTTTTAAAATTATCTCAATTTTATTCTATCGTCAATTCTATTAATGAATCTTTACGACAAAACAATATTGAATCAATTTTAAATAAGACGATTAAAATATGAGAAAATGACACTCCCCTCCCCTGCCAGATGCTAAAATGACATTCCCCTCCCCTCTATTTATAAAATGTACACTCTCCTCCCTTATAACTTTTAGAAAACCTCCTCTTTAATCCATTTTAATTTTTTTGTGTTAACTAATGTTAACTTTCTCTATTTTTCAAGAAAAATAAATTATTTTTAACAAAATACTCTTTAGCAAAAAATTTATTTTTTTGTCATTAAATTTTACTTACCAAAATACCCTTTAATAAATTATTTTTTATTGATTAAATTATACTTTTACCAAAATATTTTTTAAAAAAATTAATAATTAAATTATTTTTTTCTAAGATATCCTTTCATAAT
>NC_029793.2:138430041-138431172 GCF_000816755.2 Arachis ipaensis
AAAATTTTGGTAAAATTATAATTTAATAATTAAAAAATTATTGAAGGGTATCTGAAAAAAATAATTTAATTATTAAATTTTTTAAAAAATATTTTGATAAAAATATAATTTAATCAATAAAAAATAATTTATTAAAGGGTATTTTGGTAAGTAAAATTTAATGACAAAAAAATTAATTTTTTGCTAAAGAGTATTTTGTTAAAAATAATTTATTTTTCTTGAAAAATAGATAAAGTTAACATTAGTTAACACAAAAAAATTAAAATGGATTAAAGAGGAGGTTTTCTAAAAGTTATAAAAAAAGAGAGTGTACATTTTATAAATAGAGAAAAAAGGAGTGTCAATTTACCATCTCGCAAAAGAGGAGAGTGTCATTTTCTCTTAAAATATTAAAAACAACTTAAAGACTTACCCAAACATTTTGCGGACAATTTCTTTATCTAGTCCAACACATTGATTACTCGTAAGATTTGTATTTAGTAAACAGATATTGACTTATCCGAACAATTTTGGAGATATTTTCTTCAAATGAGATTTTTGTGTGTGGTGAATCTAACATATATCAAATTATCAATTTCATCGTGTCGACCACTTTAGTTGACGTACGTCTTATCTTTACCCTATGATTCATCAATACAAAAAGTTAAATGCTTAGAAAGATGTGCGTATAATGGAGGATATTTGGCTACTATTTTCTATAATTTTCCAAACACAAACGTAAATTTTTTTTAAGTAAATTTTTAATATATACGTAATATAATCGAAAATTCAAAATACGAGTCATAATATGACATAAGTCCCGCCCACAATTTTTTTGTTGACATTATTTCTGTCGTCCTTGTATTACCTATTAAATGTCATTGCTTAAAAATGGTTTTGTTTTGTGGTTGTCCATAATAAAAGAAAGAATATATTGTATGATTCATTATTCATTCAATTAATCAAATTAAACATATATCTATATTCAATGATGATTATTGTTCGTACGAGAGGTCGAGAGCTCACAAACCGTTTCTTAAAATCAAAAGGGTTCTACTTCTATACTTCTATTGTTTCCTCTATATTGGTTAATTTGGATAAAATAAAAATACTTTTGTATATAAAAAATTAAACACTAAATAAATTATCAAA
>NC_029793.2:138431240-138437588 GCF_000816755.2 Arachis ipaensis
CCCAACGTTTGGGGTAAATCCTATTTGTGTCCCTAACGTTTAAATCGTCCTATTTGTATCTCTAACGTTTGTAAAAGTGATTCAATGTTATCCTGCCGTCAATTACACATCATGAGCGCTTTAGTTTGAATTTTAAAAATCCTTCTTGAAGTTAGAATACAAATAGAATCATGTTCCACTCCGAAAAATAACTCATCAAAAGTTGAAACTAATTCCTACAACATTTATGTAATTCACTTTTATGGGAACATAATTGAATCTAAACACAAATAGTGGGTATAATATTAAAATCAAACACATCCAAGTGAGACCTAATTGAGAATGAATATATCCAAGTGAGAATAATTGAAAAATATAATCTGATTTATTAGTATAATTGATAGTAGGATAACATTGAATCACTTTTATAAACGTTAGGGACACAAATAAGACTTACCCCAAACATTAGGGACAAAAACGATACTTTACTCTATTGTATATAAATACATGTATAGTTTAATTCATTTTTAATGTGTATTTGTATTTCAATATGTATTTTATACTGTGGCTGACTTTGGTGACTGATCTTGGTGTACACGTAGCATAACCCATATAATATAACTACCAATTCGGTATCTAAAAGAGATTTAGTGGCTGACAAAAAAATTTCTCAAAGATGTTATCGATAAAAAATTGAAAATAACTCTTAAATAATTTGAAAATACGATAAAAGTAACTAATAAGTATTATATTTTTTGTAAATGACAAAAAAAATTTATATTTAATAAATGATTTATTCATTTGATCCGATTTTTATCTATCTTTAATTGACGCCTTTTATGTTTCCCCTCATTTTATTTGTTAAATTTAATTGATAAGATCATTTCATGAAGTAAAAATATCTCACATCACCCAGATTGAGAGTCATCTTGTTAATTTGGCGTCGTCATTCTCGTATAGTTGTCCTTTTTCCATTCTCTATAGGAGTTAGAAGCTTAACTAAATCTATAATTGACTATATTTGATGGAGGTGAATTTTTTTTAATTTTATTTTACATTTAAGTCAATATTAATTAATTTTCTATTTCCATACTAAAAATATTAGTCTCTTTAATATTTTTCATAATTTAATTCAATTAATTGAATTCTTTTTGGCTGAAATTCTTGCTTTAATAATAAGATAGGAGTACGTAAATTTGATTAGATCATTAATAAGCAACAGTGATGTACGCCATGTATCGGTTTTTTATTTTTAATATGGAGGAGAGGTTGGTGTGTTGTAGCTTTGTGGAGAGTACAGGAGCTTTACCTGCATGTGGTGTTAGGGGAGTATAATTTGGACCGAGGGAGTTGAGTACAGGAACACGAAGGGTCCGTTTTTTTTTATACCAACTCATGTGTTCGAAAAAATATTTTGTATACCGGGTCCGTTTTTTTTGTATTGAAAAACAAAAAACACTAATCGGACAGTCCGATTTGTTAATGATAAATTTTAAATTTTTTCTCTCTCACAACTCGGATCATCCGATTTGGTAATTCAATTTTTTTAAACAGAATTCGAATGGTCCGATTTCTTCTATCCCACATCCATGTATAGCACCCCCATCCTCCATAGCAATGCATAACACACAGAGGCATGACATATCTAAATTTTTTAGCCCCATGTATCATCTTCTTATCTTAATAAACAATTGCAGTATTTTTACAGTTGAAATTTTACTCAAGGTTTTAAATAAAATATATATAAAAAAGTAAAGGACAGAAATAATGAGGGAATCTGGTGTGCAAAATTCTGACGAGGTTGCCGGCAGTTGGGACCCACACACAAGAAGAATATCTGGATTTCCTGTCTGCCCAATGACAGACACGTGTGCATTCTCTCTCTTCTCTCTCTGCGGAGAAAGCAAAGAAAGAAAACATGTTCAGTGTGTCTCAACTCAACTCATCAGTGAATCCCAAGAAAAGAAAAAGCACCCATTTTGCTTATTTACAAACTACACACAGCAACATTCCAAATGTGCCGCCCATGGCCGCCTTCTCCTTCTTCCCATTTCTGTCACTATCAACTTCACATTCATCATTTCATCCCACCCCAATTTCCTCCTTTTCTTTTTTCTAATTCTACTTCTTCTCTCTCCTCTGTCCCTCCAATAAAAAGTATCAAAGAAGAAGAAGAAGAAGGGGTGCTTTTATGGGGTGTGTTCAGGGCAAGACACTTGAAGGTGCTGCTCATGAACCCAAGGGACTAGACAGGCTCAAATTGGAAAATGGGTATGTGTCAAATTCTGATTTTGTTGCTCACAGAAGATCCACTGGTCAAAAGTATGAACCTATGCAGGATGCTAATGGTAGGCATCATCATCATCAGAAGAGAGAACAACCTCAACCCAGAAACCTTGCAAGAGTTAATGAGCTTGCTTCTGTTCCTGGCGGCAACAATGGTGAAAGTGGCAAGGGGAAAGGGGGTGTTACTAGAGAGAGGAAGAAGAGAGAATTGGCAAAGAAGAAGACTTTTGAGGATGACTATGAGATGGTTGATGGATGGCCCAAATGGCTAGTTGATAATGTTCCTCCTCAAGTCTTTGGTGGATTGGTCCCAAGGAGTGCTGAATCCTACAAAATGATTGATAAGGTCCCTATTTCTCTTTCTCAGTTCCCTCTTTTGATCTTGATTATGCAAGGCTTCTGGCCATTAGGATGAAGATTCAAGGGTTATGCAAAATGATTTGGGCATTCAATTCATAGTGCTGAGCTATTTATATATTTTCCTTGTTTGAATAATGAAATCCAGAGTTTTATCTTCTTACATTTGGTTTAGTGCACATGTCGAAAGCCTTACTAGTTATAACTGTTGACTTAAGTTTAATCAATGATCTGATCAGTTACTTTATGAAAACTGTAAGCAATCATGGAACCATGTTATTGATTTATGTCTAGTATAGAAAAGCAATAATCTTCTGTGGTCTTCAGCTTCAATCTATCTGTTCTTCTTTTCAAACATCGAAATTTGATAGGTAAACTTTAGAGAAGTTAATGGCTGATGTGAGCTAGCCAGTTGACTTGGCCTGTTTTACACATTTATGCAGGTAGGACAAGGAACATACAGCAATGTGTATAAAGCTCTAGATCGGGACACCGGAGAAATTGTTGCTCTAAAAAAGGTCCGCTTCAATACATCAGAGCCCGAAAGCATTAAATTTATGGCAAGAGAAATCTTGATAATACAAAGATTGGATCATCCCAATGTGCTAAAACTTAAAGGATTAGCCACTTCAAGAATGCAATACAGTATATATCTAGTTTTTGACTTCATGCAAACGGATTTGACAAGAATTATCTCTCATTCTGGAGAGAGGCTAACCGAGCCGCAGGTTGGGAGTTTCCCACTTTCCCTTCACTGCCATTTTAGTATTTGGATCCCATAATTCTCCTTTATAATCTTAAAAGGTAAAATTGTATATTGTAGGTCAAGTGCTATATGCAGCAATTGCTTTCTGGTCTGCAGCATTGCCATGAGAGGGGAATTTTACATCGAGATATAAAGGGATCAAACCTTTTGATTGATAGAAATGGAATGCTTAAGATTGCAGATTTTGGGCTAGCCAACTATTATAGTCCAAACCATGAGCATCCTCTCACAAGCCGGGTCGTGACACTGTGGTATAGAGCCCCTGAGTTGCTGTTAGGTGCCACGGATTATGGAGTTGGTATTGATCTATGGAGTGCTGGATGCCTCCTTGCAGAAATGTTCACCGGAATTCCACTCATGCCTGGCCGAACAGAGGTGATACTACTGATATTATGCCATTTTTTTTCAACTTTCCGGTATCTATATGTTACCACTACTCATGAAATATATCTGCTTCCAGGTTGAGCAACTTCATAGAATTTTCAGATTATGTGGCACACCATCAGAGGAGTACTGGAAAAAATTTAAAATATCTGCATCATTTAGACCTCCAAGGTCGTATCGACCTAGCTTTCTAGAAACTTTCAGGGATCTCCCTCCATCTTCTTTGGGGCTTTTATGTACCCTCCTTGCTTTGGAACCGGCATTCCGTGGAACTGCATCTAAAGCTCTTAATAATCCGGTGTGTGCAAGTATCTATTGACAATTCCCATTAAAATGTGCACAACACATCCATAACGTTCATTTTGTATCCAAATGCTATCTTTGTCTATGAATCTGCAATTTTGCAATAGGAACATTCATGATGGTTTTGCATTGGCTTTGTTGATCATGAAGCAATTGTAGACTTAGCAAGCAAGCTCATGTGTGTCCAATATAATATTAAGTTCAGATTGCAATTGCTAATGAATAACTAGGAAGTAAAATCATTGCATGAGTAAGCTATGCCAAACTTCTCACATACAATTATCTTTGGCCTGCAGTTTTTCTTTACAAGCCCGTTGGCCTGTGATCTCTCTGGTTTGCCTGTAATCCACAGAGAAGATGATGAACATGATCAAGCCAAAGAACAGATCAAGTAAGTCACTTTGGCTCAAAATATGACATTGATCAATCAATCCAATTTTTATTTTCCTAGTTTGATGAACATATAAATCTTGACTAAATAAATAATCTGAATTCTTAGTTATGTAATGGTGAAAAGGTAGAAGAATCTCATTGCTTTGCTAATATTTCTAGGTACATGAACTCTAAAATCAGGCGTTCTCGTACATACCTGGAGCGTCGCAAGAGTCTAGCTCCCAAGAGGCAGATAGAACATACTGTGTCTAACAAGGAGGTAAGTTTCAAACCATGTGCTTTAGAAATCTTTGATTTTCATGCATAAACCAAGGCAAAATGGTCATTAGATGATGCTAATGATAAACTAACAACTCTTACATGATGCTTTCGGTTCCTATTAATATTTTGATCACCTTTTATGATGTGTGACTGATACATCTCTGATGTTCATTGATCCATTTGATTTTTTTCTTTTTTCTTTTCTTTTTTTCTGGTTATGCATATGTTTCTAGCACAACTACTTTGATAGTTGATTCATCGCTTAAGTACTGAGGTATTGAATTCACATAATATCTAGGATTCAAGAAGGAATGTGGAACCTGAAACTTACATTCCAAGCGAAGAACCGGGTAGCGCAACCATAAGCAGTACCTCATCTAGTGTAAACCCTGGTGTGGCTAAGGAGCAGTTTCCACTTTTGGCTTCAGATAAAAAGGTGGCTCCAAAATACCATCACCATGGCAATGTTGCTGAAATTACAAGGTACCTTCCTCCATTACCCAAGTCAAAACCAAAAGCAACCCAGAATGATGACTACAACAGATTCAGTTTCAGGAGTGCTTCTACCAGAGAATTTAGAAACTTTAAGAAGGAGGACTATTTACTCTTCGAAATTGATTAGAAAATTTTGTACAATTTTTTATGGATATTGTAAAACCACCTTGCAATTAGTTACTATATCTCAAATATTGACCCTTAAAAATTGTACCTATAGAATTAGAAACATACAATTGGTTCAATTCAATTAGAACCTGTAATTGATTGATTGTTTTCCACTGAATCATTAATCATCAATGGTTAAAGTAAATACTTATTGGTTTTCATATCATTATCAAATTTGGATCATACTTATCTGGGTTATCTTATTTCCCGTGTAGAGAAATGCTAGGAGCCATCAAAATTTATTGATTTTAGTCATCATTTAATCATTAACTCAATTTTTTAAGGCTAATTCGTTTAGTCTAATAATCTAACAACATATTTTATGCTATATTTTTAAATATTGATGGCTAGCTGATAGTCAAAAACAATAACTTTTAATGATCATCTAGCATTTCTCTCCTGGATATTATGTACTGAATTCTTTGTTCTACATACCAAATTATTGTTGAAAGATTACTTGTAATATAATTACAAAAACTAGTAAATTGCATGTCAAAATGAACCACGTTTTCGTTCCTGTATCGGCTTCCCATAATCATGGTTAAGATAATTCAAGTTGTTTACATAATGAAGAAGTGCAGTAAGTTGGAATGTCACTTTCTAATAGAGGTGATCACGGTACGGTTTGGATTAGTTTTGTGTCAAATATTTATCTGATCCAGACACTAATTTTATTTAAGATGCGATTTGGATTGGATAATTTTTTTTTAACAATTCAATCAAATTTCAAGCGTTTTGGATTGCATTAGATTTGTGACTTTGTAAATTTAAAAAAAGTAAATATACATAACAAGTCTTATCACCAAATTCTAAATAACTAACAATGACATAACAAGTCTCAATAGTATCTTAAAAAATCAACAATAACATAATAATAAAAATAAAATTATAAATTCATTAAAATAAATAAATAAATAAATAAATTTTATTTTGAATTCATAAAATATTCACTATAT
>NC_029793.2:138437771-138462818 GCF_000816755.2 Arachis ipaensis
AAATAAAATTTTAAATATGATAATAAAATAATAATATTATATTACATTGTATGGTTTGGAGTGGATTGGTTTCGAAGAGTAGATCCAAAATTCGATCCAATCCATATGATTTGTCAAAAATAAAATCCTATCAAATTTAAATTAGTATGGTTTTAATCGAATTTTAGTTTGAATCAGATTGAATGGACGGTTTAATTTGGGTCGATTTGAATTTGAACACTCCTCCTTTCCAATAGCTACTCAAAATCTCCCTAACTCTTCTTAGTTGTTTGTTTTACTCCTTTGTCGTTTTATTTTCTTCTTCATATGCTGTTGATGAAGTACATCCATTGAATTTGGATTCTAGAGTTCAATAATATGCAGAACAAAGAACCAATGATGAAAATGGAACTATTGTAAGTTTTGAGATCCCTTCCCTTGGCACCATGTGTTGAGCAATAAACTCCAAGGGCCAAATCCAAGTACAAGTTTCCAAATTGTAACAGTAATTCGTTTTCTTTTGCATAGGATAAAAGAAAACTTGTAGATTCTTGAGAGTATTTCAGTGATATATTCAACAACAAAAATTGAATGAACCTTAGAGCAACGGATGAGTTGTCTCTGTGTGATCTCAAGATCAACGCTACTAGTTTTAGAATCAGTCACTGGTGTTCTTAAAGGAAAATTTGTATCCTATAAATGACTTTTCCAATTATCTTTGCTCATTTATTTTATTTAGATTGAAGATATTATTGCATATTGATATTGAGCAGAAAGAATATTGGAGCTTGACAACAAATACCATCACCAAGAAAGTAAATAAAAGGGAAATGATAAATAAAGAGAAGGAATGAAAAATGGTTGTCTTAACTCTCAAGTAAAAGTGAATTACAAGTGCAAGGAGGCTTTATATGAATGTTTTTTAGTTACTTTATATGAATGTCTTAACTCTCATGTCTTTTTGGCAAAAGAATTAGAGTACCAAAAGAGAATAACTAAAGATAAGGACAACAATAGAAGTCTATATTACTATTACTAATCATAGTTCCTATGAACATACATACATTTTGAACTCTTGATTGTTTCATACAAAGCATGCTAGATTGCTTGTTTTCTCTTACTCTTACAAACCAAGAAAACACTTTTGATGATGATCTGAAAACACTTTTTGTTTTCCTTAAATATTCTTACCTTTGCTTGTAGGCAATTCTAATGGTTCACACAATCACACACCATAGCGGATATCACTGAACTTGTTCTTGATCCACTTGAAGCTGTTTCTGAAACTGGTTTTGAGCTTCCCCTCTGATGTCAACACATTATAGGCCTTGATCCTCTTCTTCCTCTTAAGCTCAGGATCACTTGCTGCAGAAAATCCACCTCCTTTCTCAGTTGGACCATTGAAACTATATGAGTTGGATCTTTCTCTGAATCCAAACTCAGAGTAAGAGCATGAGTATTCAGGGAATGACTTGCTTTTCTCCATCACCAAATGCTTTAGAATGAAACCTCTTATTATTGCATGGAACAGGAATATATATAATACAACTGAGAAGGAAAAAATAATAGGACAAAAAGTGATCATGGAGTTTTAGAGGGAGAGGATTAGTAGTACTACTACTACTACATCATGATCCATGATCTATAGTGGTGGCACCCCATGTGTGATGTTGGATAGCTACCTTTTTTATTTTGGGAAATCATAAGGGTCATTGAAAATTTTAGAGGTGGAGCATACTTGTTTGAACTACTAAATTCAGAATAAATTATATTTTAATTTATTCAAATAATGTTATTTGTATATTTTAGTGTCTATTTGAAACATTAAATTAGATATACATTACAGTAATTCATTTTAAATTTAAACAATAATGTAATACTATACTTAGTACTTAGTACTTTGTATTTGATTAGAATAGTTAATCAATAGGCACATTAAGAATCAAACTAATCAAATTACAGTATGCATGAGTGAAAAGTCAACAGAGGAGCCAACCCTAGTTGGGACCAATATTTCCTAGTGATGAATTCGCATGGTAAGGGTATGGACCCACCATATTTAGTGGGGGGACCAAGGTGGTTGCTTTGTTTATGAAATATGATACCAAGATAAGGCACTAGCTTTTGCTTTGAACAGATGCCAATTTTCCATTTGCAAGCTATGATGCATTCTCATTTATGTTGTTTAGTATTGGGGGAGCTTCTAGCTAGTGCAATCCCCCAACCATTTCTCTTGTTAAAAAGAGGTAAATTAAATGGAGTTATCTCTAATCACTTTATGTCAATATCAGCTTCTTATAGCTTTTGTGGGCCTTGGGTTTTAATTTTCATGCAGATATCAAACATTACAAAAAAATAAAATAAAATGAATCAACTTGGGTGGATCGAGTAGTTAACTCATTGGTCTGCTTAAACAAGTACTTATTGGTCAGAGGTAAGTCTTTAAATAGAGTTCAGATTCGCGACGGATTAATCATTAACTTGTCGAGCTAAAAAATATTGTGAGCAACCAAAAAAAATAAAACAAAAACTTTAGAAATTAGTTACCTAATGCAATTATATATAATTGATCAAACTCATATCATTATCATTATCATCACCATTATCATTATGGTTATTAGTTGTTAAAAGTGGGTGACACCAATATTTTCTGATAAATTATTTGTTATTACTAGAAAATTATTTATACACACAAATAAAAACTTTGGCTTTCCATTCATATGTATACACACAAATATATTTGTAGCTTCTAAATGGCTAATAAGATTTGGTCCATTCAACAATCAAAATGAGGTTGAGGATACATAGATGGTAAAAGAAAATTGAAGCTATTTGAGTTTGATTGGAAGATATATACTCCATTTTCAACATGTTCAGAGAATTCTTTGAGGGTCAGCATCTTATTTATTTATTATATTCTTATTCTTTATCAATTTGATGTATGTATGTATAGACTCCAAAAATAGGAGCCTCTATACCAAAAAGATAAACGAAATAAAGGGGCCATGCTGATTAATAATATTCCAGGTTACCATCATGGATTAATTGGGCAACCCACCACTATAAATATCAATGAAGCTTCATGATTTTTTATTTAATTTTTGGCCTTTTCTTTATGCGGTTCTCGAAATCACATTCCAAGCAATTCTAATGAATATTCCAAATGCTCTTTAGCATTTTACATAGTGGGGATGAAGTCCTAAAATCTATCTTCTCTAGATTTCAAATTTTAATTTTCTTTTTCATAGTAGGACTTTTTCACTGCTAATCGTAACACACACAAATACATTATATATCATGGTTCTAAAAATTAAATCGAATTAGACGGTTCAGTCAAGTTAATTGAAAATTGGTTACTAGACTAATTCAGTCTAAGTAGAAAATTCATTGAGAATAAATTAATAAAAATAAAATAAAATTTGGTGAATTAGTCAAATCGATATAATTTTTTAAAATAATAAAATAAAAAAAAAATTTTCCTAAAGAGATATATATTTTATTATATCTAATTTAATTTTTTTCAAATCTCCATTAAATTTTAAATAATTGAATTTCTAATTCTATCGAACGATTAGTATAGTTTTTAAAACCTTGATATATACATATAGTATAGCATGTGTGTGTTCTTTACGATTTGTTATCAAAAGTTCAAAACAAACAATAAGAGAAAAAAGTAAAGGTAATGCTCAAGCTCATTAATTGCGCTACAAATCTGCAATAATTATTATTGAGGAGCACAACTGAATTCAAGACAATAAAAACGCACCACCAAGTTCTTTTATTTTTTTTAATGTTTAGCTAAAATATATTTATAGAATAGATATTCAGGCTATAATAATATTCTTAGTAATTTTTTTAATAAATGCATAATAAACATATTAAAAATATAATTTTTATTTTTTATAATTTTTTTTACTGATAACTAATATATTATATTTGTTCTAAGAACACATTCTAGTTAATTTTTTTAATTATGAAAGCAACGGTGCATTTGGACCTCATCCACATAGTCCATTATTATAGCAAGCATGATACCATAATAAGACTAATAATATTACACTAGAACTAAAAGCAACAATGTACCTGTTATTAAAATAAACTAATAGTTTTAATTGTGACGCTCTCTTAGCTAGCTAGTTAAGTTCTAGACTTCTAGCATAGATTTCAAACGGCATGCCTCTGGAATTTTGTATTTCAAATAACTGTTTTAGTTTGGCCCAACCTTCCATTTTTATTGTTTCTTTTGGTCATATCCGTTTTTGGTAAAATTATATCAAGAGAGCCTTAAACCCAAGACCTCTATAACTATTTTTGGTTTTTAATTCTTTGATCGAAAGTTGTCTACTTAAAAGCCCAACCTGTTTTGGGGGCCATATACAAAATAATGAAAAACATGAAATCACGCCCAGTGGGACTCGAACCCACAATCGCCTGATTAGAAGTCAGGCGCCTTATCCATTAGGCCATGGGCGCAGTTATTTACTTTTAAGCAATTTATTTTATATAATAAATAACTTTGAAGATTCTGAAATATATCACACATAATTTGGAAACAGAAAAAAGGAGAGAGATTCTGCATTTACCTTTCTTTCTTTTCCTTTTCTTTCATGTCTGTTCACCAAAAAATTAAGGAGATAACAGTTTTTAAATAAATTTTTCAACAACTAGAATCTAACTCAAGACCCTATGTTTAAGAGGAAAAAATGTTAGAATTTTTATTTTATTTGTGATATATTTTGTTAATATAAAAATTAATTTATATGGGATTGTAATTATTAAGAAATTTTATTAATTAATTGTATTGGCAGTTGGTTTGTTTTTTAATGGAAAAAATACTATTGTTCATCAAATTTATAAAGTTTGGGTCCCCAATTCTAATCATCACAACAAAATACTCTGATCTTGGTGATTCAAGAATTGAAAGTTTCTAATAAGAATTTAAGATTATTGGCAATGGCTTAAGATATGTAAATTACTAATATGTAGTATCAGACTAAAATTATCTCTGTCTTGCCATTTAAACTTTCTTAAGGAATTTTTCAAATTTATGTGATAGTTGTTTTTCCTAATGGCATGATTTTTCATAATTCTCATAAGTTTTTTTATTCTTGTATTAAAAAAAAAAAAGGAAAAACAGGGAGACGGTGCAATTATTTTTTTATTTTTTTGTTTCTCATGGTATTTCTAGTCCGGCATGCCAAAACTTAATCTGCCGGAGTTTGCCGCTAGCCATAAGTTGCTGCATGCACAAGGCGGGATTCGAACCCTCGATACTTACTTAAGCGGACTAGTAAGCTAACTACTAGACCAACACAACTTTGGTCCCATGCTGCAATTATTATATGGTTTAGTTTGATCCTTGGGCCACTGGGCTTCATTTGGATTGCTATAAAAATAAAAATGTAAACTTTGTTATGAGAGAGGGTTCAATCGAATCGAATTTTTGGGTTTTTTTGGATTGAGCAAGGATTTTTGTTTTGTTTGGAGTTGGGTCAAGTTGTTAATTCACTGACAAAAAAACTTGGATCCTCCAAGTATTATTAAAATGTTTAGCCACTAGAGCATTTTTTTTATTTTGTTATTATGTATGTCATTGAAATTATTTATCTAATGATAATTATATTTGCATGTTATATAAATTCTTTTGCTACATATTATATTGTGATTAATACATGATTTATTAAAGAGTAGCCACAATATTTTTGATAATAATTATATTTAAAAAAATTACATAAATATTAATATGATACATTTGTAATTGTTGTGAATAATATGATGTCCTTACTCATAAAAATTTATTATGTTATTCACATTTAATTAGGTTGAAATAGAAAATATTTTATTTCTTAATTAGCCCACGGATGTTAATTTAGATTTAATTTGATATGACTTGCATTGGCATGTATTATCATATGTTATGAATTTTGATATGTCTATTTAAAGTTGAATAATATTAGCATAGTTTATTATTTGCAATAGTAATGATATCTAAAACTATATCTGAAGTTCATTTGTTAAGTGGTGACAACTATAAGAATTGGAAAGATAAGGTTCTTTTTCACTTAGGGTGTGCAGACCTTGATTATGTTCTTTGTAGGGAAGAGTCTCCGACATCTACTGATGCTAGTACTCGGACCGAGGTAGCATTATAAAAATAGTGGAAGAAATCTAACTGTATAAATATGATGTTCATTATGTCTCGTATCTCAACTAGTATTTAGGGTTCAATTTTTGATTGCGGGAATATCAAGGATTACATGAAGGTTATTAATCACCAGTTTGAGTTTTTTAGTAAGGCACTTGCAAGCACTCTAATGGCACAATTGTCATTTATGAGGCTTACTGGCATAAGGGGTGTGCGTGAGCACATCATAAGGTTGAGAGACATAGCATTAGCAGCACAACTAAAGGCTTTAGAAGTTGAGATCTCTGAATCATTTTTTGTGCATCTTATTATGAATTTTCTTTCTATCCAACACAAACCATTTAAGATTTCTTACAACACACATAAAGAAAAATGGTCCATTAATAAATTACTAGTGATGTGTGTTTAAGAGGAAGGAAGGCTAGTTCGAAAACTTGGTGAAAATAGATTATTGGTGACAAACGAGAATGGTAAAAAACAAGCTTATAAGAAGAAAGAAAAGGATAATGCATCCCATCCTATGAAAAAAAGGTGCACGGTGTTTCTTTTGCAAAAAGAAAGGACACATAAAAAAGAAGTATCCAAAGTTTAAGGTTTGGCTTGAGAAGAATGGTACTACCTTTGTGATTTTACTCCTTCAGTGTGTTTTGAATCTAATTTTATTGAAATATGTCATGATACTTGGTGGATTAATTTTGATGCTGAAATTCATATTTCAAATATCATATAGGATTTCATAAGAAAAAGAAACCGATAGAAAGTGAACTGAGCATCTATATGGACAATCGGATGCGATTACGTGTGGAAGCTGTTGGAACATTTAGATTTATATTAAGTATTAGTTGTATTTTAGATTTAGAAAGAACTTTTTATATTCCAAAATTTTCTAAAAATTTTTATTTCTTTATCTAAACTTGTAAAACAAGGATTATATATAAATTTTAATGATGATACTGTTGTTTATATTAAAAATTTTAATATTATAGACGTGGTACTTTAATTGGTGATTTATTTAAAGTTCATTTAGCTAATAATGTTCCATCAGGCTTAATGGTTATGCATGGTATTTTTTTGAATAAAAAATTCTCCATGTTGTCGCACCGTAGGTTAGGACACATCTCTATTAGGAGAATGAAAAAATTAGTAAATGATGAAGTTCTTGAATCTTTAAACTTTACTGATTTTGATACTTGTGTGGATTGCATTAAGGGTAAGCAAACCAAAAGGTCTTTTTTTCTTAGTTTTTGTTTATTTTCTTTTAAGTCACAAAAAAAAATGTCTCAAAAGGGTGCTAAAAAAAATTCTGACATATTAGAAATAATTCACATTGATATAAGTTGTCCTGATATGTCCCCAAGTGGTCAGAAATACTTCATCTTTATTAATGATTATTCACGATATATGTATCTCTATATGTTTCATAATAAATATGAGACATTGGACGCTTTTAAAGTTTATAAAGTTGAAGTAGAGAAACAATGCAAAAAGCATGAGATTAGATAGAAGTGGAGAATTTTACGAGATATATATTGGAAGTGGACAAACACTTGGTCTATTTGCAAAGTATCTTCAAGAGCATGGTATTGTGGCACAATACACTATGTCTGACATACCAGATCAAAATGGTGTAGCTGAAAGAAGAAATAGGACTTTGCTGGATATAGTGAGGAATATACTTAACAATTCCAATCTTCCTTTATCCTTGTGGAGCAAAGCCTTTAAGACAGTCGCGTATATATTAAATAGAGTTCCAACTAAAGCAGTTGTTAAAATGCCATTTGAACTATCAAAAAGTTGGAAACTTAGTTTTAATCATATACGCATTTGGGGTTGTCCTGTTGAAGTTCGGGTTTATAATCTACAAGAAAGGAAGTTAGACCCAAGGACGATAAGTGTCTATTTTATTGGCTATGCAGAAAAGTCTAAATGTTATAGATTTTATTGTCCTTCCCATTCAAATAAAATAGATCTATTTTATAGGTTATGCAAAAAAGTCTAAGAGTTTCTGGTTTTATTGTTCCTCCCACTCAAGTAAAATAGTTGAATCTAAAAATGCAAGGTTTTTAGAGTATGATGTGAAAAGTGAGAGAAATCGTTTTCTTAAAGTTGTTGAGAATGAAAATATTTGTCAAATCTCTCCATGTACAAGAGTGATTGTTCAATACAATTTCCATACAGATAGAGTCAATGTAGAACAAGCTATTACTAATATTCCACAACATGAAGATAATATTCTAGTAGATCATATGGTAGATGATCAAACTCCTTATAATGAAAATGTTGTTCAAGAACACATTGTTCAAGAGCAACTTCAAGAAGAGGGAGAATCTGTTATGCTACTACCTTTACAAGAAGTTAATGATGCAACATTAAGAAGATCAATAAGAATAAGAAAGTCTGCAATTTTTAGTGACTATGTAGTGTATCTTATTGAGTCTGACTACAATATTTGTGATGAAAAAGACGCAACGACATTTTCACAAGCAATGAAAACTCGTAATTTCAATTTATGGCTAGGTGCTATGAAGGATGAAATGAAATCTATGACGGATAACTAAATTTGGGATCTTATAGAATTGCCTAATGGAAAAAAAGCCATTGGCTGTAAATAGGTTTTTAAGACCAAGAAGGATTCATCAGGCAATATTGAGCACTACAAGACTTGACTTGTTACCAAAGATTTACTTAAAGGGAATGAGTTGATTACAGAAAAATATTTTTTCCTATTTCAAAGAAAAACTCTTTCTGCATCATTATGGCATTGACAGCGCATTTTGACATGGAATTACATCAAATGGATGTGAAAATGGTCTTCCTTAATGGAGAGTTAGAAGAAGAAGTCTATATGAGAGAACCTGAAGAGTTTATCTCAGGTGCTAGTAAGAAGTTAGTTTGCAAGTTTAAGAGAGCAATGTATGGTCTTAAGCAAGCTTTTCAATAGTGGTATTTGAAGTTTCACAGTGTGATTTCTTCATTTGAGTTCATTAAAAATATTTCTAATCAATGTATATACCACAAGGTTAGTGGGAATAAGATCATATTTCTCATCTTATAATGTAGATAACATTTTGCTTGCAACAAATGATTTAGGGTTGTTACATGAGGTGAAACAATTTCTCTCTAGATATTTTGATATGAAAGATATGGATGACGCATCTTATGTCATTGACATAAAGATTAATAGAGATAAACATAAAGAAATTTTAGATTTATCTTAGAAAATCTATATTAATAAAGTTCTTAAAAGATTTAAAATGCAAAATTGTTCACCAAGTATTGCATCTATTGTGAAAGGTAACAAGTTTTGCTTAGATAGTTGTCCCAAAAATGAATTTGAAAAGGAACAGATGCAAAGTATTTCTTATGCTTCAGCCATTGGAAGCCTAATGTATGCTTAGGTCTGTACAAGATCTGACATTTTTTTGCTGTTGGTATATTAAGAAGATATCAAAGTGTTGAGTTAAGAAATTAACCAACATAATTGATGATGACAAATATTATTTTTATTGGGCCAACTACCCAATTAGTTTTGATGATTTTGTTTTAAGTGATGCAGGCTAATTTTCAATAATGCAACAGCCCAAATAAATGGAACAAAAATCTTAAGCTTTTATAGTGTGCTACACTTTCAAATAAAGCCCAAATTAATTTTGAACAAAGAAATATAGTTGAAGCAGCCCAAAATGATGAAAATCAAACCAGAAACAAAGTGGACTATAAAACACTAAAAGCCCAAAGTTGTTAAGCAAAGAAATCACTTGGGCTGAATAAGAAGAAAGCCAACCCAAGCCCGAGTTGCTCACCCAAGTTGATCCCACCAAGCTTCTCATACAAGTTTGAAGTCTACACTATCTCTTATTGCTTCGGTCAGCAACAAAACAAAAGAAAGAGAGCTGTGTTCCTCCTGCTACTTTTATCAGAGAAGAAAGAAAGAGAAAGCTTAATCATAAAGCAAAGATCTAATCACCCACATCAATTCATATTAAATTGAGTCAGAAATTAAAAGGTGATTTATTTCCATTTGCATGCAACTTACTTTCTTCACTTCATCTCAAATTTTCTGCTTTACCATTTTTGGATAAATGAAAAAAGTGTTCTCTGTTCTACACTGCTGTGCATCCACAGTCACAAGTGTATCTTGGGGACCAAGTTGGTTTTCAATGGCTGAGATAGGATTTTACCATTGGAAACATTTGTTTATGATGTCATGAGGCTTTCGGTCAAGAAAAAAGGTCAGACTCAAACTTTTAATTTGGGAATTAACTGGGAAAAAAGTGATGTGGTGTGTTGGTGAAATACATGGCTCAAGGTTTGACCTTGGAGAGAGCAACTTAGCAACATGCAAGGAGATACAAAAGAAGATTTCTCACCATTCAGAAGTCAAGGAGAGATAACCAGTGTATTGAGGTTTTGTTCTGTGAAGAGCTCTCTAAAGAAGTTCATCTACTTGGACAGTGCTTTCTTTCAAAGAAGTATTTCGCCAAAAATGAAGAACTGAATCAGAGACATGCAAATCTGGTTTATCACATAGCAAAGAGGCTGTTGTAGAGTCAATCTCCTTCATATTTAGCAGATTGTAATTTACTTTTCAATGTTTATCTTTCTGTAATTTCTTAAGGTAAAAGGCTGAATGAGTGAGTCATTGAAAGAGCCAAGAGAGAAAAAGACAGAGAGATACACATAAGTGAAAAAGCCTAGAGTTATTTCAGATTTCTTTAGGTAAGTTTGTGTCTTGTATCTAGTACCAGTGAGGTACCCCTTTCTTAGTTGGGTGAGCACTAAGAGTGAAGAGTTAGGTATTAGCATAGCTAATGTCAAGTTAGGTTAGAACTTGAGTGTGAAAGGATTGTGTCAATCCTGTGGAATTGGTGTATGTAATACTTTAACTATAGTGGAAATTCCACCACTGTTGTAGTGGAGACTGGACATAGGTTGCATAGCACAAGGCAACCGAACCAGGATACATGATGGTGTTAGCTTTTCTCTTCTCTGCTCTGTCCTGTTTTCTGATAGTCATGAGTAGGGATGTAAATTACCGAACCGGACTGAAAAATATCGCAAAACCGAACCAAATTTTACAACAACCGATTGAAAAACCGAAAAAACCGGTTTTTTTTTGTTTTTTTCGAACTAAACCGATCGGTTCGGTTCGGTTTTTGGTTGGCTCGGCAGAAACCGAACTGAATAGTGGGGGTTCAGTGGTGTGTGTTTTTACTAAGTTGTCCTTTAACCTAGGTATAAAAGGGTCACTTAGCCACAACCCTACCTTTCTTCTTCTTTTACGCGGCTACACCCAATTCACCCACAGAAAACTTTTCTCTCCCATTCTTCCACGGTTTCACCTCCGACCTCCATGCTTGACAGAAGGAGAGCCTGAGGGAGCCAGAGAGTGCTGTCCAGTGTCCACCGTCAAGGAAGTTGCCAATCGTTGCTCGAAGGCGTTCATTCGTCGCCGTCGCAGGGTCGCCGTCGCTGCTCGCTGGGTCGCCGTCTCTGGTCGCTGGGTCACCATCGCTGCTCGCTGGGTCGCCGTCGCTGCTCGCTGGGTCGCCGTCGCTCCTGTCACCAAGCCCTCTCCTGCAAAAAGCAAGTGAACAATGTCTTCTTCAGAGGTTAGAATTTGTGGTTGGTTATTTTTGTTACAGTGATTTTTTACAGTAATTTCTCCTAGTCTGTAATATTTTTAGTGATATTTGTACTTGATTTAGTGGGATTTTTAGTGATAATATGTCTGATTTAACCTGAATAATTGTTTTTTAGAAATTCTGTTTGTTGTTCTGTTTTTAGAAATTGTGTTTGTGGGATTTTTAGTGATGTTGTGCTTGATTTAAATTCTGTTTGTGCTTGATTTTTAGTGATATTGTGCCTGATTTAACCTGAATAATTGTTTTCTAGAAATTCTGTTTGTGGTTCTGTTTTTAGAAATTGTGTTTGTGGGATTTTTAGTGATGTTGTGGTTGATTTAAATTCTGTTTGTGCTTGATTTTTAGTGATATTGTGCTTGATTTAACCTGAATAATTGTTTTTTAGAAATTATGTTTGTAGTTCTGTTTTTAGAAATTGTGTTTGTGGAATTTTTAGTGATGTTGTGGTTGATTTAAATTCTGTTTGTGCTTGATTTTTAGTGATATTGTGCCTGATTTAACTTGAATAATTATTTTTTAGAAATTCTATTTGTGGTTCTGTTTTTAGAAATTGTGTTTGTGGGATTTTTAGTGATGTTGTGCTTGATTTAAATTCTGTTTGTGCTTGATTTTTAGTGATATTGTGCTTGATTTTTAGTGATATTGTGCTTGATCTCATTTTCTCTCGAATTTTGGTTGAATGTTTATCAAATCAAGTTCTTGTATCTTTTATTCCTAAAAATCAAGTTCTTGTATCTCATTTCTACACTAATATTGATACCAAAAATCACTGACAGTGAAATATGCAACCAATAATAAATGCAATTCTTTGAGCAGTTAGATTAGATAACTTGTTAAGATCATGATGCTAGATTCTGCAGATTACTTATGGAATTGATGCTCTAATACATAGAAGTGGATTGCTTAATTGACTTTGCTCTAACTCATGGTAACATATTATATTATTATGAAGTTATTAATAACAAGAATGCATGGTAGTTGTCTTACTTAATAATTTAATGCCTTAGTCTTAGTTTAGGATTTTTTTGGAACTTTTATTGTCTTTTTAAGTCTCTAAGATGTAACAGAACTGCAAGATGTTGAAGTTGTTATCCAATGGTTTTGTTCTGCATAAGTGCATATATATGGCTGCATATAATTATGTTTATGCTTATAATTTATAATCTATATTATGTTTATAATCTATATTGATTTTTTTGTTTTATTTTTGTAGAAATTGTACTAACCGGAGAAGATGATGATGAGTCTGGTGTAGATTCAGATTAAGTATGGTGGTTGTTTGATTTTTATTTGTTACAAAGTGACTGTTTTAGTTTAAACTTTAAAGTGTGTTTATTTTTGTTGTTTTGCTAGACATTTTTAGTTGTCTTTGTTTTATGTTTAATTAAGTTGAATTTGTATTGAATTTGGATGTGATATACTCTTGTTATTCTAGTTTATTGAAGGTTTTAAACTTTATTTTATGATAATTTTAATTCTGATCAATAGGTGTAAAAAAAACCGAAAAAACTGACCGAACCAAACCGCAGTTGGTTCGGTTCAGTTCGGTTCGGTTGATCAAACCGCAGCCAACCGAATGGTTAGTATTATTAGAGGATTGATCAGGTCAGTTCGGTTAGTTTTCGGTCCAAAACCAAACCAAACCGAACCGATTACACCCCTAGTCATGAGACAAAATGAAATTGTCTCATAAATCTTCCGCTGCTGAGTTCAAACATACTTAAAGTACAAATCAGTTTTAAAGGGTTAAGTTTATTAACACAGAAGAAGGTCATAGATTCAACCCCCCCTTCTCTAAGCCTTCTACAACCTTCACAAAGTAATCCAGGTATTATCCATTGGAAAACTGTAAAAAAGGTCTTAAGGTATTTTCAAGAGACCAAGGACTTCATGTTTACATATAAACGAATTGACAATTTGAAAATTATTGGATACTCAGATTCAGACTTGGTGGAATGTGTTGATTCTAGGAAGTCAACGTCAGAATAAATCTTTATGCTTGCTGACGGAGCAGTATTTTGGAAGAGTGTAACACAATCACTTGTAGCCACTTCTACCATAGAAGCTGAGTTTATTGCTTGTTTTGAGACTATATCACAAGGTGTTTGGTTGAGAATTTCATCTCTGGGTTAAGATTATGAATTGTATCTCTAGGTGAGAATATATTGTGACAATTCAGTTGCTACATTTATGGCTAAGAATAATAGAAGTAGTAGTCAAAGTAAGCACGTTGTAGCCATTAAAGACCGAGTTAGGTCTAATGAGGTAGAGATAGAGCATATGAGTACTAAACAGATGATAACCAATCTTTTGACAAAAGAAATGCCACCAGGATTGTTTAAGGATCATGTTACTAGTATGAGTTTATGTTCTGTAACGTCACTTATATGACTTATGTTGTATTATATGACATATTTGGATATGGAATTCTTATTATTATTTGTTTCTCATTTAGTTAGTATATATGTACATACATGATTGAGAATGACAAATAAAACTCATGAAGGACCTAGAACAGACATTGGGCTTATTCATATAGAAATACCATATAAAGAGTTTATTCAATTAGTAGATGTTACATTATAATATATGAAAGGTAATATTCGATTAATGAGGACTTACCGTTATTATTTATGTAATTTGTCTTAACTAATTGAGTATAATATGTAGTTATAAACTAGATGTAACAAATGTTAGACTAAACAAAAGAATGTTAGAATTTTATTTTATTTGTGGTCTAATTTGTTAATATAGAAATTAATCTGGTGGTATTGTAATTATTAAAAAAATTTATTAGTTAACTATATTGGCAGTTGATTTATTTTCTGATGGAGAGAACATGATTCTTAACAAAAAGTATAATTTGGATCTCCAATTCTAATCATCATAATAGATATTCTGATTCCATCTCAATTTAATGGTTCAAAAATTAGAAATCTCAAATTTAGATTAAAAAATATTGGCAATAACTAGATGTACGTAAATTATTAGTTTCATGAAATAACTAACTGTTTCATCATAAAAATTTATTCAATGCTTGTATTGAGAGTATAACATTAGGGAATGGCTTTCCAAATTATAATTATGTGATATACTCTTGTTATTCTAGTTTATTGAAGGTTTTAAACTTTATTTTATGATAATTTTAATTCTGATCAATAGGTGTAAAAAAAACCGAAAAAACTGACCGAACCAAACCGCAGTTGGTTCGGTTCAGTTCGGTTCGGTTGATCAAACCGCAGCCAACCGAATGGTTAGTATTATTAGAGGATTGATCAGGTCAGTTCGGTTAGTTTTCGGTCCAAAACCAAACCAAACCGAACCGATTACACCCCTAGTCATGAGACAAAATGAAATTGTCTCATAAATCTTCCGCTGCTGAGTTCAAACATACTTAAAGTACAAATCAGTTTTAAAGGGTTAAGTTTATTAACACAGAAGAAGGTCATAGATTCAACCCCCCCTTCTCTAAGCCTTCTACAACCTTCACAAAGTAATCCAGGTATTATCCATTGGAAAACTGTAAAAAAGGTCTTAAGGTATTTTCAAGAGACCAAGGACTTCATGTTTACATATAAACGAATTGACAATTTGAAAATTATTGGATACTCAGATTCAGACTTGGTGGAATGTGTTGATTCTAGGAAGTCAACGTCAGAATAAATCTTTATGCTTGCTGACGGAGCAGTATTTTGGAAGAGTGTAACACAATCACTTGTAGCCACTTCTACCATAGAAGCTGAGTTTATTGCTTGTTTTGAGACTATATCACAAGGTGTTTGGTTGAGAATTTCATCTCTGGGTTAAGATTATGAATTGTATCTCTAGGTGAGAATATATTGTGACAATTCAGTTGCTACATTTATGGCTAAGAATAATAGAAGTAGTAGTCAAAGTAAGCACGTTGTAGCCATTAAAGACCGAGTTAGGTCTAATGAGGTAGAGATAGAGCATATGAGTACTAAACAGATGATAACCAATCTTTTGACAAAAGAAATGCCACCAGGATTGTTTAAGGATCATGTTACTAGTATGAGTTTATGTTCTGTAACGTCACTTATATGACTTATGTTGTATTATATGACATATTTGGATATGAAATTCTTATTATTATTTGTTTTTCATTTGGTTAGTATATATGCGCATACATGATTGAGAATGACAAATAAAATTTAGTGAAAGACCTAAAATAAGCATTGGACTTATTCATACAAAAATACCACATAAATAGTTTATTCAATTAGGAGATGTTACATTATTTTTTTTTATAAGTGATGGGGCCAAGGCCCAAAGGAAAGGAAACCTACTGCACTACAATTCTGCTGAACTTCATTTCGCTTGCATCAGCAAGAAGATGATGGAATAAACATGGAGGTGGCTGTTCCCAAAATTAATTCCCGATTCATATTCCTGTCCGAGTTTAGCAAGAGCATCAGCACAGAAATTTGCCTCTCTGTAGATATGTCTAACTTCAACATCTTCCATCTTCATCAAAAGCTCCTTGATGGAACGAATGAGGGAGGAGTTACCATGGATTTCTGGTGACATCTTCTGAGTCAGCGTTATAGCGCACTTTGAGTCTGATTCCACCACCAGCTTCTTAATCTCTAGCTCAGATGCTAGTTTAACCCCAACATACATGCCCCAAATCTCAGCCATGGTAATGGTACAAACTCCAATGTTCATCGAGAAGCTGGCAATAGTGCGACCCGTCCAATCCCTAATGAGACCTCCACAAGCGCCTTTACTGCCAGGTTGGGTAACCGACCCATCCACATTCAGTTTGTTCCAACTTTAATTTGGCGCCTCCCAACCAATAAACTCCTCTCTGGTAAGGCTTAGTAAGGTATTTCTCTTTTTCATAATTTTCATAGTGCCATTGTAATTCTCTGCCAATCTTTAAATCATTTGGAGAAGCTGATTGTTTGGCAGAGTCTCATTCCTGAAGATGAGGTCATTCCTGCACTTTCAGGTTATGTTGCAAGCTGTGACAAAAGTTATGGGCCAAGGGGTCCCATAGTGCTTTCGAGAGACTAAGGAAATGTTAGTACTGAGCCAATCTTAAAAAGATTGAGAGAAAAAAATATCTTGTGCATCTCTTTTTACTATGCTAATCCATGTCGTACGGATGTAGGGGCAATCACGTAGGACATGGAGCAAAGTCTCCTCCTCTCTGCAGCATCTTGGACAATTGCCACCTTCCATGAGGTTTCTGAGTTTCTTCTTACTGTTGGTTAACAGAGCTTCATGTGTGAGGAGCCAGCTGAAAGTTTTTAAACGCTGGGGTAATTTGATTTTCCAAAGTAATTTGTGTAAGCTGCTGTTATTTTCTTTTTTTGTGAAATATACTTCATAAGCTGATTTAATAGAAAATTTTCCATCTGCTACTGGTAGCCATCCCACTATATCTGCACCAATATTTGGGTTGGGGACTTTTAAAATTTTTATATGTTCTAGGATGTCCTCAGACAGTACCTGGCTAAGTTTAGCCAAATTCCAATTGCCCTGGGTATTAACATAGTCACTCACCTTTTCTCCGAGCTTTGCCTCATCAAAGTTACACGTGGCTAGATCTCTAAGCTTATGAACTCCTGGGATCTAGTGATCATCCCAAAAGGATATGCTCTTCCCATCGCCTATCCTCCAATAAGGTTGTTTTGGAATTTCTTCCAGACCTTAGTTATTTCAATCCAGGCATTTGAGTTGCTAGCCTTCTTGTGGAATTTTGGAATGGTGTTGTCTCCTCCCCCATATTTTGCTCTCCTCCCCCATGTTTGCACAAACTGCCATAGGATCTTCATAGTTTACATGCAATAGCTAGGTATGGCTGATAACACCGATTAGATAAGGGTGCATCTCCCTGAAAATGATAGAGATTTCTTTTTCCAACTAGAAAGCTTGGCTTGCATAAGGTCAAGGATGAACTGGAAATGTTGTTGATTGCACTTCTCATGTATTAAGGGCACTCCTAAATACTTTCCCAAATTTTTCGTGAGGATTACCCCAAGCTCCTAGCTTAAATGTTGCCTGACATTGTGATTGACATTTTTTGAGAAGAAAACACAAGACTTGTTGAAACTGATTCTTTGTCCTGAGCTTTCGCAAAACGTATGTAAGGTATTTTTGATCATTTTCACTTGTTCATTAGTAGCTCTAGCAAAAAGAACTAGATCATCTGCAAAACAAAGATGAGATATTTTAGGCCCATTTCTAGAAATAGTTATTGGTTCCCATTTCTTATCAGCAACACATTTATTAATAAGGTGAGATAACCGCTCGATACAAAGGACGAAGAGATAAGGTGAGAGAGGATCTCCCTGTCTTATTCCCCTTGTAGGACAGAAGGCCTCAAACGGTGAACCATTCCAAAGGAGATTCATAGTAGGGGTGGATATGCAGTAGGTAATGACATTAATGATCTCTTCTGGAATACCAACATCTTTCAAGGTCTCCACCATGAAATTTCAATTTAATCTGTCATAGGCTTTTTCTAGGACAATCTTAATAGCCATGATCCCTTTCCCTTGATTCTTATTACGCATGGTGTGAACAACCTCCTATGCAACCAGGATATAATCCGCGATAACTCTGCCAGGGACAAAACTAGCTTAAGTGTTAGAAATAAGCACAGGCATATATTTTTTAAGTCTAGAGGCAATAATTTTAGTAACCACTTTGTAGAAAACATTACAGAGACTGATTGGTCTAAAGTGGCTAAAATTCTCTGGGGCAGAAATTTTGGGGATGATCGCAATGAGCGTTTTGTTCACTTCATTAATGTTTGTGGGTTGTTGAAAAATGGACTTCACTCAGGTCGTGAGGGAATCAGCAATAATATTCGAGGATTGCTGGAAAAATTTTGCTGGAATGCCATCACTGCCTGGGGCCTTCCAACTTCCCATATAAAAAATGGTAGCTCTAATCTCTTCTTGAGAAATCTCTCTGGAGATATCCATGTAATCCCTTCTAAGGAGCTTCGGGAAGCAGCCAGACAACGAGAAAGTATTGTAGTTCAAGTCCGTAGAATATAGGGCCTTGAAATAGCTCATGGCCCAACTCTTTAAACACTCGACATCATCAATCCATTCTCCCGCTTTATTCTTAAGGGATGTTATTTTATTCCTTTTTCTCCTGCCATTGGCTCTCTGATGGAAATATCTGGTATTTCTATCCCCAAAATTGAGGTTGTTACTCCTTGTCATCTGTTGCTAGTAAACTTCCTCCTGCATCGCAATGCCTTCATACTCTAGCCAAAGCTCCTTTTGGAGTTTGTCTAGGAAGGGATTTGGGTTGAATGACAGGTTATTGGTAATTCCCTCTAGCCTTGATAGAATTCACTACTTTTTTTTGAAGATATGACCAAAAACTTCTCTGTTTCAAATTTTTGCTTCTTTTGTAAAGTTGGCAATATTTTGAGTGAAGCTATTTCTATTATCCCAACTTCATTTAACAAGGTTGTTGTAGTCCTCATGAAGAACCCAGGGAGCAAGGAAACGAAAAGATTTTTTACCCTCCTCAAGATGTGCCATCTAAAAGTCAAGTAAAATAGGGAAATGATCAGACTTAAGTTTAGGCAAATGCTTCACCCCTACTTCTTTAAAGCGATCAGTAAAATCAAGGTTGCTAAGATAATGATTCAGCCTTCTTTTAACATGATTTCTTTGTCAAGTAAAGGGAGGCCCCGAAAAGTTTAAATCATTTAAACCACAATTATTTATACAATTTAAAAATCTACTAGTATCTATAGAAAGGTTAGAAGAACCCCCTGAATCCTCAAGAGAAAGAATAGAGTTGAAATCTCCTCCTAAGCACCAAGATCCATTTGTATTTGCTGTAATATCTTCAATTATCTCCCAAAGTACTCTCCTATTTGCTACTTGGGGACTTCCATAAACAACAGTGAAGTACCAAGGATCTTCATTTTCCCACTTTACTTCTAGGTGAACCAATTGCTTATGGGTCAGAATTGGTTTAACTTTCTAGAACGCCGATTTTCATAGGCACCAAATTCCTCCTGAGAAGCCTTCAGCTTCACTAATGCACCAGGCATCAAAACCAAGGTTTTTAATAACATTTTCAGCCTTTTTGCCTGATATGTGGGTCTTTAGAAGAACGCAAAAGTTAGATTTATATCTAGAATTCAAATCAGAAAAAATAGTGTGAAACCCTTTTACAGAGGCCCCTCTACAACTCCAAATAATTATATTCATCATAAAAGATATTATATAAAGAAGTCACAGAAAACAAGATTTAGCATGAGAGAAGAAAAACTCCATGTGCCAAGATATAGAGGAGGCTATCAAGCTTTATCTTGTGCAGAGTTAACCTCTGTATCAGCTCCATTAGGAGGGTTGTCAGTTTGCATCTGCATCGCTGTGCTCATATCTATTGGCATATTAGTAGTTCCTACTTGTTCAGGTGGTTTGTCCTTGTAGTAGCTGACTTGATCCCCTTCTGTTGCCTCACCCATAATCCTTGATATGAGGTAGGCTGAGTTAGAGGCCCAATTGCCACTAGTGGAAGTAACCTATCCTTCTAGATGTCTATTGTAATTCTCTTTGCTGAGCCTTTTGAACTGCTGCCAATGGTCTTGATGATTATCATCCTTTCTTGCAACAACAATTTGATTTTGTTGATTTGCTTCTTGGCTGATTGGTTGAGAGTATTGTTTGTCTTTATTATTTCTGCCTAAGGCGTGGCTTGTCCGTTTTTTTTTTTTTTGCTTTGTTCATTGCTTTTGCTTTGCTCATTTTTTCTAATTTTGTGTATTTTTGGCACCTTGTTTAGGCCCTAATCTGGCATTCCTTTGATTGGATTCCTCCATGTTGTAGGGTTGCATTTCCTTTTTAAGTGGCTGCTATTTCATTGTTTTGATTGGGTTGATTCTTTCCTTGAATAGAGATAATCTTTCCTTTCTTAGATTCCTAGCCCTCCTCCTTAGTTCCTTCATCATTTAGGATTTCAAATCTGGATCCATATTCCTTCTTTTCTTTGGCAGTATTAATCTCATTAATTTTGAGATTTCTTCTTCTTTGAGCTTTCCTGACTACCATCCATGGGCCAAAGGGGCTAGCCTCACTAGTATGAGTGCTGTCTAATTGGAGGGGTCTACTTTGTTGAGGATTACCAACAGTAGTATTAGGATTCGCATTAATTGTACCATTATTTTCTCCCCTAATTTTTTTTCCCTTTTTGTGGATTCTGAAGATTTTGGTCTTGCTCCTGGTGGCTGCAGGTGTTGCTGTTCTCCTTGTGGTGGTTTCGATCACTATTACCACCGTGATCAAAATTCATCCCTGTGGCATGCTTCCTCACTTCTGGACAGTTATCTATCTTATGCCCGTATCTTCTGCAATGGAAACAGATCTGATGCAGTCCTTCATACACCAAATAGAATTCCTTACCTAAGGCTGTAAAGGATGGAACCAGTTGCTTCCTCAAATCGATTTTCACGCAAATACGAGTGAATTTACCCCTTGAGTGAATAGAAGTGTTTTCATCTATCCACAACATGGTTCCCAAGATTTTTCCAACCTTTCATAAGAAATATCTATTGTAAAGTTCTGCTGGAAGATTTGGAATTCTGACCCAAACCGCTACTTTCTGGACTTCCTTTTCTTGAGGTATGAACAAAGGTCTCCATCTTTGGATTAGCAGATAGTGATATGCTATCATCCAAGGCCACTCAAATAAGGTGTGTGCATAGTCATCTTGATTCGAGAACCTAACAAAAAAAAAATCCTCCTTCTAGATCCATGACTCGGGTTGTTTCTTTGACAGTTCACCGCTTGTTGATCCATCTTTCCATTGCTTGAAGGTTGGTCTTTTTTTCTAGAGGTTTGACAATTAGGGCCTATTTCCATGGTTTGCACTAGTCTTTGTATTCTTCAAGAGTAACGTCAATGTTGGGTTTTGAATTGAAGGGAGCTTGATCGCAGAGATCCAAATCCAAAGACTCACTGCCCGAGATATACTCTTCTGCCACCATTTCCGCTATTTCCTCTGGGTTAAGCTTTCCCAGGCCGTCACCAACCAAACTGTCTCTATAGGAAACTCTCGGTAGTTGAGTCGGGATGGTTTCTGGTACTACTTCAGCATCTGGTTCTCCAGCGTTTATCTCCATAGGAGTCTCCATCTTCCCAAAACTCTCAGATTGGTGGAATTCTTCCTCCATACAATCATCTGGCTGTTCAATACCTTGCATCTTGACCTTTTTCGTGCTTCTTGCCACCAAGTCCTTTTTCTCCGGGGATCTCTTTTCCGTTTTCAGGGAGGGAGTATTCGTGTCCATCAAGATAGATTCTGTATTAGTATCGAGTGGACTAAATTATCAGGAGATGTTATATTGTAATACATGGAAGATAATACTCGATTAACGAGGACCTACCGCTATAACTTGTGTAATTTGTCTTAATTGTTTAAGCATAATATGTAATTACAGACTATATGTAACAAATGTTGGACTAAGTAGGAGAATATATTATAATTATTAAAAAATTTTATTAATTAATTTTATTGGCAGTTGGTTTATTTTTTAATAGAAAAAACACAACTGTTCATAAAATTTATAAAGTTTGGATCTTTAATTTTAATCATCACAACAAAACACTCTGATTCCATCTGAATTGATGGTTCAAGAATCAGAAGCCTCAAATTAAGATTTAGAATTATTAGCTGTGGATGGAGGTACGTAAATTAATGGTTTTATAAAACTACTAACAAGAAAATGACAAATCACTTTTTGTATGCTTTAACAAGCATTTATTTAACTTCAACAAGTTCGAATGGTTGAAATTAAATTTTAATATATAATTATTTTCACTTTTTTCTTGGGTTGAGATAATTATTTTTGTATGCTTGCACAAGCTAGGTTCTCTTCATTAAACTCCAACAACTAAGCATTGTTCTTTTGACTAGCATATGATCCAATAAGAGAAGAAGATGGAATCTCTTTGCATTTATGATTTACTTTTTGGTACTTTTCTTTGATATAATTGATTATAATAAAAAAGTTCAAATATTTTGTAAGTCAGATACAACTTAGAGTATAAGAGGCTCTATCGATTATGGTTTATCATTTCTTCATATCAAACAAAGAAGAGAGTCACATTGAATTCCAAAGATAGCTAGGAACCAGCTCTGTGGAGATGGGAACTAAGGAGCATGTTTTGTTGCTCAAAAACTAGTAGCAACCAAACAAGGCGTTGCTCTCAGCTCTGAGTGAGTGAGAATGCATATGCATGCATTATTTGATTTATTTCATTCATTCACATATATGGTTATTAATTATATTTATGGTATGCAATAATGATCATAATCGGGTATTCGGGATCACTAAGATTGGTACTTTTGTGTCGTCTCAGAAACCTACGTTTTATGGGTGTCCCTTAGTCTCCCAAGTCACAATTTCATCATTACAATCTCACTCAATCATAATGATAAAAAAAAATAAATAAATAAACAAGACAAGAATTAAAATTAAATAAAAAAAATAAATTAAAACTAAAATAAAAAATAAAAAAATAAGTTAAAATTTAATACAAAACGAATTACTATATTTTTTATCCAATTTCTTGATACAATAAAAAGAAACTCACTCAACTTAATTTGTTCAAAATATAGTTTGGAAATTGAATCGAATGGACTCATCACTCAACCTTTTACCAAATTTTTCGATGCAATAAAAAAGAAACTTATTGAACCTCATTTGTCCAAATCGTGGTTACATTACAAAACTAAAAAATACTTTAGTATTCCTCTAATATCTCTATCGTAACTACAATAGTTTAATTAGGAACTATTTATAATTTTTTATTAGATCAAAATAAAAAAATCACGAACATAAAACCTAATCTAATAACTAAATAAATAAAAATAAAATAAAATTAAATATTCTAATATTTAAAAATATAAATTAATAATTATTAAATAATATTTAAACCCTTCACATCACGAATGTTTAAAACACATATCACATAATAAAAGTGGAATTTGGAAGGATTTACTCCCTTTATGATTTGTTCATAAACCATTATTATTCACTTATTTTTGGTAAGATTATATATGAAACATCCTAAAGTGTACTATGTAAACTGTCTCTGAAACTGTGTTTGGTTTTAAAAGTGAGACATAAATATAAATCACAACAGAATATATGGATAGACTTATCTTTAAATGTTTTTTTATTAAGTAATTAGTATTGTATTTTTTATTAATTAAATAAATTTTAAATTCTTATTTATTATATTTTATATTAATAATTTAAATTAAAGATTTAAGATTTAGAATATAAAATTTAGAATTAAGAGATTAAAATTTAAAATTCAGTATTTAGAATTTAAATTTTAATTTAAAGTTTAGGATTTAAAAAGACATTACATTGTTTACTTTTATTTCTATATGAACATTTTTTAATTTAAAAATAGGAGACAACAGAAGAACCTATCATGTGAGTTTATATATACAAATTTTTTTTTGGATATTATTGTTTTTCTTACCATTTATGTTATTTGTTACTTTTACTTAATATATTTTGTATCATGTATAATACTATAATGTGACATTCTACCTTCCTTATCTCTAAATTTATTTATATTGTTAAATAGAGTTTTTCAATTATGCTTACTATATTAATAACCATGAGTACCATATATTTTTGGATAATATTAGGGAGACAAAAAAAATAGCCAAAACTTATTTTATTTAGTATTTATTAATTGTCACAACATATTAAATAAGACAAGTTATAGCTGTTTTTGACTAATTTTTTTTTGTTACTAAATATTTCCGTATTTTTGAGGTTGCACGTGATCGTGGCCAATTTTACTTCTGACTAGATAAGGAATAGAGAATAGTACTAACATAAATGGCCTCTATGACTATAATAATTCTCATATATATAGAGGGTAGTGAAGAATATCGAATTAAAGGCAATCATAGAGATAATACTGCTAAACACACACATTTAATTTAGCTTATAGGATCTAAGAAGTGAAAGGAAATGAAGCCTAATCAGCAAAGAAAGTTGGTCATTCTTTTGATAGTAGCATCCTTATTTATATGCTCCTTCTCATCATTTGTTATTGGAGGTATTTCTTTAGCTAATTTTTTCCCCATTAACTCTCTTCTTAATTTCAAAGTTTACTACTTCTTTATTTCTTCATTTTGGGGAATATCTATTTACCACAACAATGTCCTTTGAACTTAAAATATTATGTATATATTACTCAAAATAATTATTCTACTACTAGCTATATACTAAGAGTGATGACTGATGAC
>NC_029793.2:138462915-138467512 GCF_000816755.2 Arachis ipaensis
TGTATTTTAATTTTATATGTTTACTATTTTTATTCAGGAAGAGTGAGAAGCAACCAATATGCTTTTGATTGTAATGGTTTTTTTGGTGGCTGAAATAAATTAAACAAAAAAAAAAACAAAACAAACAAAACAAGGAATTGCCTAAATAGAGGGACAGTCCCGTTTAAGACTACTCTTAAACTCCTCCCAAGGTGAAAGAAGCTCTACATGCGAAAGTTGTAACTTCATCGCCATCTTTGCCATAGTATCTGCTACCGTGTTTGCATCTCTCATAATCAAACGAAAGTCAACCCACCAATTTCAATGCATGATATCTCTTATTTTGAGCACCAGTGGATCAATAAACCCAAAACCATCTTGAGTAACAAGATTAAATGCTTCCACACAATCCGTTTCACAAATAACATCTCGTTGACCCACATCCCAAGCTAAGAGATATCCTCTCCAAATAGCAAACAATTCTCCTTGAAGAATACTATTACTCTCAATTATTCCCAAACACCCCCTTTGCCAGCTCCCATTAATGGTTTGAGTGGTCACGACGAAGATGATATTAATGTAAAAGGAAATGATGAGAAATTTAAACACAGTAATAATAGTGAGAAAGATTTAGTTTCAATAGATTATACATCCGTACAACGAAAACCACCAATCCACAATTAGTCCTTTTCATTTAATTTAATTTGATGTGCAACAAATATATTTTATTGTGAATTTCTTTGGTAGTACTATACTACTATTTAATTAGAGAGAATTATTATGTCTCTTCTATTATTCATTATTCATTATTATTATTATTATTATTATTATTATTATTTGTTGTGCAATATTTTTTTTAGGTTTAAGATTAAGTTTTTTTCCCTTTAAAAGAAAGAAAATTATTTTTTTTTGTCAAAGATAGTTTGTTATATTTCATTAATCAGTGAAAAATGAAATACACAGGTATTCAAAACAGGACAGCATAGCAAAAAGTGAAAATCTCCCAAAAAATACACTGATGATATACGTCCAATGGTATATAGACAAACTAAGAATAAGCTAGAAGAAAGAAAATAATAAGGTGAATTGAGTGAAACTAATAATTGTCCTCATGGAGACGGCGAGCTAGAAGGGAGATTTTTTGGATTGCACGAAGCAATTTGACGGAATTTGTGAGAATGGTAGATGACATCGAAGTGCAGCTTTCAAATACTAATTGGTTGCGTACTTTTCAGCAGTGCTAGTAAATGATGGCAAACAATTGAGGATTTCGGTCAGCATTTTTCAACGAGTTAATCATCTCTATTATTGCAATTCACCATGTCCAGAAATCATCACGAGGGAGGGAAGACAATTTCTAAGAAAACTTTGAGACCGTACCATACTTCTTTACTTGTAGAGTAGTAGAACAAAGAGTGAGTGATCGTTTTTGTTGCTTCCTAATAACAGGGGCATGTTGGAAATATAAATGGGTAGCGATGGTGAATTTGAGCAAGAACCAGAAGACGGCCATGTCGAGCTTTCCAAATAAAGATCTTAATTTTGTGAGGCAAGTTCAGCTTCCATAGTTCAATTCATGGCTTCTTCTGCTGCATATGATTAATAAGGCAAAGTTCAAGAAGCGAGTGGTGAAATAAGTAGCCGATTTTGTAACCTGAAGCAGTATCATACTGTTTGGAATTGTTTAAATCCCATTGCAATTAGTCATGAATCTCATGAATTTTAACTGCAAGAATCCTGTCAGAAACGTCTTAGGAAAATAATTCTCAAATGAAGCTTTGATTCCAAATTCCGTTTTCAGTAATTAAATCTGTCACTCGTGGAACAAGATTGGAAATAATCTGACTATTTGGCATTGCTGATATTATTAGAGGATACAGAGGAGGTAGCCACGGATCCTCAAAAGTTCGGATGTTCTCTCCAATACCCACTGCCCAGTTAAGACCTTTTCAACTATTTTTCGGCCTTTCAATATGCTCCTCCATCCCCAAGAAGGTAAGACTCCAGTTTCTGCAGTTATAGTAATACTATTTCTAAAGTACCTTCTTCTCAGGATTTTGGATAATAGAGAAGTTGGCTGTGTTACTAGTTGCCAATACTGTTTGCCTAAGGTCGCCAAATTCTGAATTCTAAGATCTTTAAATTCAAGATCTCCTTCTCTTCTTGGACGAGTCATAGTGTCTTAACTAATCCAAGTCATCCGTTTTTCAGAGTCTTTTTGCCCCCACCAAAACTGAGAGAGTAGAGAGTGAATTTTTGAAATTAAACCATTAGGTAATCTAAAGCAAGATAATGTATAGATGGGAATAGCTTTACCCACAACCTTAAGCAATACCTGTCGACCTCCCGAAGATAAGAGACTGTGTTTCCATCCTTGGATTCTCTTTTGCACCTTCTCTTTTATGATACTAAATGAAGCCTTTTTAGATCTAGAGATCCTAGAAGGCAGGCCCAAATATTTATCTTGAACCCCAACATGATTGATATTTAGAAAGTTAACCGATTGTGTACGAATACAAAGAAGGAGTGTTGTGGCTAAAAAAATACAGCAAATTTATTAAGATTCACCCGCCGATCACTGATGCTTTCATAAGAAGTCAACAATTGTAGAATGTTTGAACATATATCAAGATTAGCCTTACAGAATAAGATGGAATTATCAGCAAAGAGGAGGTGATTGACCTTGGGGCATCACCTATGAACCTGAATACATTGAATTAGTCTGTTATATTCTGCCTTGTGTAACAAGAAGGATAGACCTTCTGTACAGAAAAAAAAAAGGTAGGGAGATAGAAGGTCTCCTTATCAGATACCTCTATTTAGTTTAAAGAAGCCATATGTTGTTCTTCCACAATGACAGAATAAAAAATAGTTGTCACCAATTTCCGAATTCACATAATCCATCGGGACTCAAAACCAAATTTCTCCAAAATAAACCAAAGAAAGTGTCATTCCACCCTATCATATGCCTTTCTCATGTCTAATTTTAGAGCCATTTCAGTTGTGAGCCCTCATTTTTTGTTTTTCAAGTAATGTATGCACTCATGGGTAATTAAGATATTATCAAAAATTAATCTGCCTTTAATAAAAGAACTCTGCGTAGGGCTAATTAGTTTGTTCATCATACCTTGAAGTCTATGTATAATGACTTTAGAAATAATCTTATAAAAGACTGAGGATAAGCTTATTGGTCTGACCTGAGTCATATCTTTAGCATATAAAATCTTGGGGATAAGACAAATTTGAGTGTGATTAAAGCCCTTCAAAATTCTGCCTCCTGAGAAGAAGTTCCTAATTGCTCGCAAAACATCACCACTGCGGATGTTCCAAAAGTTTTAAGAAAAATTTGTTGTCATACCGTCATCTCCCGGAGCACTTTGAGGATGAATGTTAAATATAGCTCGTTTCACTTCCTCCAACGTCACTGGTCTTTGAAACCTACGATTCATGAAAGTTGTAACCTTAAGTTCCAAGCCGGTGAAAAAAAATTCAGGGTTCTCATGACAAGAGGAAGAAAAGATGTCTTTAAAATATGCTTCTGCCACGGAAGCGATTCCAGTATTAGAAGTCACCACTCCTCCGTTACTGTCATTCAATTGCTAAATTCGGTTCCTCCTGGTACAATTTCTGAATATCTGATGGAAGAAAGTTGTTTTCTGATCATCAGATTTGAGCCATTTGATTCTAAATTTATCCTTCTAATAAGATTTTTCATTTTGCACTGTTTTCTCAAGTTTGTCTTCCAATTCTAAAATGATTTCACCGTCATGGATTTCTGATAAGGTAAGTGCCTCTAATTTAGACTGCAATAAAAGACCCTTGAATTAGATCTGTTTTTTCTTTCTTTCACTTGACAATTTTATGTCGACATTGCTTTATTTTTTGAGTTTGGATATACATGGCTGATCTTTCAATCTATTTATGCCAAACTTCTCTAATAATCATTTGAACTTAGGTAAACACATAAAATACTACAGCGATCATTATAACTATTTGTCAAAATTGATGCTGCAATAAAGAATTTACATACTGTAAAATCTCGATGATTTAGCCATCTTTTTATGTCATTACCAAACTTTTAGATAAATTTTTTTTTCTTTTAAAAGAAAGAAAATTATTTTAAACAAAAAAAAATGCGATTTGTGCGTGTTTTGTGTAGATAATTTTTGTTGGGTCAATAAATAACCGGACCAACTTAGTCGAAACTAATTAGTAATTACTAAAACTGTTTATACATGTAATATATATTCTTATTATTCTAACATATATTATATAAGTGACGAATTTTATAAATAATAAGAGGTCATTATAGGTTAATTGTGACACTTTTGTGATAAAAATTTAAATTCTTTTTTCTACACCTCAACATCCTATTGAAAAGGATAACCAAGAATATGCTGCATTATTCAATATTCTTGGTCCATATAGAACATCACAACATATCTCTATTTAGGGGTATTTAAGACTCAATTCGATCTAAATTTGAGGTATATTTTATTGGATTTGACTCTGTTATTTTTACCCATTGCTATTTTAGAGCTGGATTCAATTATATTTCGGGTGATCCGATCCAATTTAAAATTATTGTTTTTTATAAGTAAAATATACAGTTTAGAGT
>NC_029793.2:138468979-138469604 GCF_000816755.2 Arachis ipaensis
AATTGGAGTCGCTTCTAAATCTAATTAAACCCAGTCCGGCTACAAACACCTCTATCTCTATCAGGGTGTAGTGTGGTTGGGGAAATTATAAATAATTCTTAAAAATTTTAAGATGGAAATATCATATTTTTATTTTGGTTCAAAATTTAAAAACTTATTTTCAAGTAAGTTTGATTTTAAAGAATTAAAATACCATCATTTCAATTTCCATATTCTTTTAGAATATATTTGATTTCCATGAAAATAAAATGTACTTGAACCACAAGCCCCCGGTTCCTTAACCACAGAAGCCAACGAAAAGGACTAGTTTGTCATTGCTACTCCTCACAGCAATGAATCTCCCCTTGAGTTTGGTCCATCGCAGCCATAAACCGGACAGAGAACAAGCTCTGGTTCACAGCAAAACCAATGACAGTGCCGTACGTTGGTCGTCTCTTGTAAGGCCTTGGTCAGAGGTGAAGTGCCGCCGCTAGTATCTGAGGTCAATGTAGTCTTTTTTATTGAATATGGCAGAGCTTCATCTAAGTAACTGATATTAAAAGTCCTACATAAATTGAAGATAGCGCTTTGCTAACTTAAGAAAGTAATAAAATAAAATTTTTTATTAATCAAAATCTTATGTTTT
>NC_029793.2:138469688-138472093 GCF_000816755.2 Arachis ipaensis
GTTTTATTTTATCTATCAATTTTAATACAAATTTTAGTTTTAAATTAATTTACTTTTTAAAAATATAAAAAATAATACTCTAAAAATATTTTATTGGAGTTGCTCTAATGTTACAACCTAACTTTTTATTTTTTAGGGTTGTTAGACTCTCTCTCGTTTGCATTAAAATTATGCCTTTTTCAGTGACAAAGAAAAAAGAATTAAACTTTGCAAAAATTCAAAATGAATAATAAAACTTAAATGACTTGAATAAAAATGAAATTAAATTACAGAAAGTAAAAATGTTTGAAAATGTAAAGGACAAATTAGAATGAAGACTGGAAAGAATAAAAGTTGTTGAATTTAAAGGAAACAAAATGACATTGCAAAGAAGGTAAATTGCATGAAAAAAAAAGTACAAAAATAGTAAAGTACAATTGAAAGATATGGAAGGAATCCTTCCAAAAAAACTATTGACTAAGTTGTTGGGAAATGCGAGTGAGTGTGAGCGTTTTTTTTTTTGAAAAGATTCCAACTCTTTTTTCATCTGTCTCTTGTCAATTTATAGGCCAATCCGTCCAATTATTTGCTGACACGTCGTTCTGGCAATTGGTTTTGCTAAATAACTGTTGCTAAATAACTGTTTGTGCTCTTTAGAGATTTAAACTTTGCCTTCGATTCGGTTTTCTGACCATCATCATCAACACGGTTGACCTCTTCTTCGACATAGCTGACCTCAATTGATTAATAGAGAGTATCTAACAGAATACATAATTGGCTCCAATCCAAATTAATTTTAACATGTATTTAAAAGTTGATCGAAATATAATAGTTATAGATAGCTTACTAGATAATTGAAAAATATTACAAATGTTTAACAAAATAAAACAAGCTAAATTTAAAGGCTGATCAATCTTATATATTCTTCAAACGTTTTCCTTCCACCTAAATTCTAAGTTTCTAACTCATAAACAATCCCTTGAGCATTATATTTTGTCATGGAAAAAGTTGGATATTTGAACATAGTATTCACACTTAAAATGAATATATAAATTCTATTGAGAATTGGAGAGAAATGGCATGGCTTGAACCTTTCCTTTTTCCTGTTTTCTTTTCAAATTCTCACTTCCTTGTGGAAACTCAATTGGCATATGGCAAGAAGAACATTAGAACAACAAAGAATTAAGGAAACAAACAAATGAATGAATATGTTTCAAGCAAGGGTACAGCCACAAAACTATTTATTAATCAAGAAATATATCTATAGTTCTACTAATAGTAGTACATTGTATTAGCTATTTACATATTTCTTATGATCTGACCTGGACAAGAGAATTAGTTCCGGCATTGGCGGCGGAGGCTCAGAGCGGCATGGAATCCAACAAGCGAACAACCTCAGGCATCTCAGGCCTTTCCTTCTGCAACTCAGCAGTGCACATGCAAGCAATCCTCACATACTCTTTAACACACTCTTCCCTTAAACCTTCCCTTGAAATATTCACATCAACAATATTCATCTCACTATTTTGCTCCTTTATCTTCCGGGCCCACTGGACCAGCCCAATATCTTCCTCCCCTAACTTCACTGGCAAATTAGTCCTGCGCCCTGAGCCCGTCTCAAGCATCAAAATCCCAAAGCTATACACATCCACCTTCTGGTTGGCCACATTGGCCCCAGCAACATACTCCGGGGGCATGTAGCCCATGGTCCCAGCAAACTGCGTTGACACGTGTGAATATTTGGACGTGTCAATCCTCCGAGCAAGCCCGAAATCAGCTATATGGGCCTTGAACTCGGAGTCCAATAACACGTTACTGGCTTTGATGTCCCTGTGTATGATGGGCTTATCAAGCCCGTGGAGATAGCAAAGCCCGTGGGCCACGCCTCTAATGATGTTGACCCTGGTTTCCCATGACAGAGGTAAACGGAGGTCGCTGAGGGAGATGTGGTCGTTGGGCCCAGTGGTGGGCTCGTGGAGCCACTGATCGAGGTTTCCCCGTTCGATGAACTCGTAGACGAGTAAGCGTTCGGGCCCGGAGGACCAGTAGCCGAGGATCTTGACGATGTTTGGGTGATCGAGCTTGCTTAGAGTTTCCATCTCGGCCTGGAACTCGCGGAAGCCTTGGAAAGCGTCCGGGGAGAGCTTCTTGACGGCGACGACGGTGCCGTCGTTGAGGCGGGCCTTATAGACGAGGCCAAAGCTGCCGTCGCCGACGATGAGATTTGGAGAGAAGTTTTCAGTGGCGCGTGCGAGCTCGGTAAGAGAGATCTTGAGGTTGGGATCGGAGGACCAGCTGGCATCTACGACGGAGATGGAGGATTGGTCAGGGTTTGGAACGGGTCGGGTTCGGGTTGGGTTGGTAGCGCGGTTGTCGTGGCGGGTTAGAAGCATGGAGGTCTTGGCCTTGCGGCGCTGGCACTGGCA
>NC_029793.2:138472124-138477686 GCF_000816755.2 Arachis ipaensis
CGGTGGCGGCGAAGACGGCTTGGAGTGCCTTTTCCATGAGAGAGAAAGGGTGTATGAAGAGAGAAAGTGAGATACTGACGGGGTAAGAGAGAGAGAGAAAGAAATGGGTATGGCCATGGAAAGGTGGGGACTGGGGGCGGCGTTGTTTCTAAGAAAGTGTGGTGTGTTTTTCTTAGACTCAGTCAACGGTTTCCGTGCTGTAGACTCCACTCACCAGTCATCAGTCATCACTGTGTTTTGCTTTGCAATCTCGGTTGAGTCAGAAACAATACTTTGAATGGATAGCAACCGGCTTTGGTGAAAAAGACCGTTCAGTTAAATATATATATATAACACTATCATGCTGATTGCTGATGTTATCTGCTACCACCTCCCTTTGGGAGATCCTGATTCCCGTTCGGTTATTGTTTATTGTAGCAGCACCGAATCACCAACTCAACTCGAAAGCAACATGTGCCACAAATATTTCGTATCTCAACTTTTATTTCAAATAACATAGTACTCAATTGTGGACTACAATGACTAATTTGCAATGACTTTTGACACTTCAACGAAAGAAACAGCTGAGAGCTGACCATGTTCATGAAAAGGGTTGATCTATGGACTCTTGTTTAAAAGGAAATAAACCCCTTTCGAGTTGTATTATGCTTGTTAAGAGGTTATTACGTATGCTCTTTTGGTTAATCAAGAGAGGGTGAATCCGTGAATGTAGTTCTAAAATTTATAAAGGAGAAAGTATAACTTCAATGGAGATACACAGCCCAACAAAGCTTTCAAAAGCTAAACGAAAAAAGAAAAGATTGATGATAACTTATACGGGTTTGAATTTCAAGAGAAAAATTCCTCCCAGCTTCCCATATATTTTGTGAAATAATGAAGAAATTGTTGAAGGATAAAAAACGAGTAACGAGAGTAAGATTCAAAATATCCTTCTAAATACTAGAAGTTTAAAATGTCTTCATTTCAACCCATCAACAGCCTAATTTCGTTTTCATTATCAGCTTCTGAGGGAGGTTTAGACCTTTGAGCAGTGCAAGCCACATTTTTGACAATTGAGGAGTAAAGATCAAACTCTGCCTTCAATTTTAGGCAGCAAGCTTGAATCCACTTCTCTGCTACAGAGGTAGATACACTGTCTTGGCTATCCCTCTCATGTTCTTCAATGGCTGGCCTTATTTCATCGTATAAGGAATCGAGACCAGAAGTAGCGTTATTCTTGACTTCCTGTATTAAAACCATAGGATTAGTTTGAGCGTTTTTCAAAAGTTTCGCATGTTAAGTGTTCCATCAAATCAGAAAACATTTTTCTTGGAACAGTATTCAGCATACAAGAAAGTATTAATGTAAGACAAACCTCATATTTTAGAATCTCCTCTTGTGCTTCCTTTGAAGCCAAGAGTCCGGCGGCAAACTTGGCATCAACTTTCTTCTGAACAAGATTCTTTAACTTTCTGCCACGATATGCCTTGGATCGTTTATTAGACATGGACCCAGGTCCAAGGTGATAGTTTCTGGCAGCACTATTACTTCGGATACGCGAGATCATTGCATTCTTTTGGGAGAAGGCCTGTTCAGTATCTTCAGAATCCAATTTCATATCCTCGTTTACTACTTCAGTTTTAATCTTCTTGACGTCTAAATCCTTCATCTGGGCCAAATTAAGGGGAATACTGAAAGCACCAGAGTCTGGTAGCTGCTCAGCTTTCATTGTATTATCCACGGAGGATCCTATTCTTCCATTAAAATCATTTCCAGAGCTGTCTGAGTTCATACGTTTAAGAACTTCTGTCCCCAATTCATCCTCCGCGGAGTCATATACAGGAATTTTCTCAACAGAGTACCTGTATCCAACAAGACTTAAGTTGCTGGTTTCATATAAAAAGTAGAAGAGACTTAACTTTCACACAAATGCCAGGAAACCAAATTTTTTCACCCAACATTAACCAACTTTTTAAAAATTATTTTGTTTATCCTAAATTCTAGACTCTAAATCATAAACTTTTAACCCTACACCCTAAATTATAAATCTCAAATCCTAAATTCTCCAAAAAATGAGAATTATTAGAATTTAAAAAAAAAAAAGATTGGCTAATATTAACTAACTAAAAATTGGTTCCCTATACTTCCGCTTTCACTCTAAGTATGGGCACGGGGAGGGGGAAATGGGGAATATTATCCAAGTTGCAGAAGGGGCATTTCTCCATGTCGGGCGACTGAGTCAACTAAGATGCAGGTTCCCCATTATTGACATATCATAATAGCTACAGCACTAGTTATTCAACCCCTAACCAGACTGTACTTTGCCTAAACCGAAAAGATTGGATTTAGGCACTCGATGGAATTATTTTATTAGATTTCTTATTGCAAGTGTTTTCTGTGGCCAATAACTAATTTGAAAAAGAAAAGAAAACTGTTGTTTAGTCCACATCATAAAAGAACACATAAAATATAGGTTACCTGTCATCATCATCTTCCCATAGATAAGTATCTTCCTGCTCAGAATTTTCCCCCCAAAAAAAAAAAAAACAAATAAGAATCAAGAGAAATGACATATATATACACATATACCTAAACAAAGGCAGAGCAAGATGCCTTTTTCTTTTTTAGTACTTCACTACAACTGAAAAAGTTCTCCTGAACAATAAACTCAGTTGAGCAGACATTCCACTGTATTAAAATGTATATAACCAAATTAAACGGAGGACCTCACTGCCTTGCCAACACGAAAAGTCCAGTGTTAATTATGTTTAAGATCTGATCACAACAATATTATGCCTTAGGTAGAATTCTAATAGGCAAAAATACACCCGACAATGTCCACCAAAGAAGTTAATTAATGACTTAATATGGTGATTACATGAATCATGGATAAAGAGTTGCATTAGAACCTCAGGAACAAATAAAATTTTCAATTCATTAACTATTTTCTGAGGTGGCTAATAGAAAAAGCTTACTTGGAAACCACGAGATTTTGCTCCAAGGAATCCAGAACATCTAGCTGCACCGCAGAGGCAGCGAACCTTTGCGCCCCCAAACCATTCAAAATTATAGTCATATGCCAATTCAGCTCCAAAAGGAATATCATATTTCGCAAATATTCCAACTCTTATTTCGCCCAAGACATTCCATTTTCTTGTCTCACAGTTTGGTTGACTGCAAACTTAAAAGTAGTAAGTTGATGTCAAACCAGAGGCAATGGGAAACAAGGAGAATAACTAGTGGCTACTATAATTTGCAAGTCAACGTAGTTTTATTTAATCTTAGTATATTGTTTGATTGATATACCAGGAATGATTTATAAATCTGCCAAGACTTCCCTTTCTTGTTGCATCAATAGATTCAGAGGCATTAAGGCAAATGATAAATGCATCTGTTAGACCTGCAAAGCAAGAACGAAAAAATGATAAGAAAATGAGGTTACAAACTTAATCATCAAACAGAAAGTAACAAACATTGAACTAGTCAACATTTGACCTTGAATTTCATAAGCCTGGGATCTACGTTTGGCTTCTTTCCATGATATTACTTCTCCACAGTATTCAATGACAAATTGTCCCGCCTGAATGATACAAATAAATTGAAGTGTCAACACTACTACACTAAATAGCCAGAGATTGCAGACATACATCACTTTGTTTAAAAGTAATTCGCTGTACGGTTACCTTAATGTTCTCATCAGCCAAAAGACCCCAACCACGGCCTTCAGTTTTAAACAACTTTGTTTTTGCATATTCACACTTCTGAAATCTCTGTATTCAGTGTATTCATTACACAAGGACAGAAAAATATGAATCTTGGTCCAAGTTTGTCAAAGTCTCAAAATAGATAGGAAAATCAGTTCAAGAATGTTCAATATGCAACTAGTTATGACAAGCACCCCTTATAGACAGGTTGATAACCAGTAAATAATAGATTCTTATGATCCAGCAGGTATCTTTCACAATTAAATTATAAATAGGTATTACTAATACATAACAAAATATCATCATCGAGAGACATAAACATGAACTAACCTGATTTTTGCAGAGGTCACCACATGGGCAATAACCAGGAGTGCATTCGGTGCTGGTTAAAACATTGAGGCAGCTGTCCCCACATGCACTATCAGGGTCGTCAACATTATATTTGCAATCACATATAGCAATATCCTCCTCCTTCTGCTTCTTATGCCTGGGCAGGATAAATTATACAAGAAGTTAATTATTTATAAATGGAATTAAAATCTAGTTTAAGCACAAAAGAACTTGCATATCAAAAAATGAACACAAGAACTGGTGTCAGAACAAAGAGAAAGGAAAATCAAAACATGTACCATCAATGAAATTACTAACCTTCGTATAAAAAATTCATTCTGATTTATATGTATGTATTGGGGCAACTCTTCTTCTACATTAGGATCCTTCAAATGATAAAGTATTTGTTACTTGACTCCAGCACACCATAAAATGGAGCATTTGTTTATTGAAAAAATAACATGGGAAGTATTAAGAGAAAACTAGATACAGAGTGATGAAGTGAGTGGAAGGAAATTACCATCCGAGTAACTGCTGAAATGCTTACAACCTGAGAAAATTTAAGAAAAGAAACTTATGTTCATAACTCATCTTTGATGGCTTTACACAGATAGCAATAAACTAATTACTTTATCCAAACTAATAGAATATAATCAAACTCGGCATCTTGCAAGATGACACTGTAGATAAACTAGTCTCAGCTTTTCCTCTTCAGTTTACCAATCAGAATAAGATTCCACTGAAAACAAGACATGGCTAATAGAAGGAACTCAAGTGCTCCCATTTCTTGGCCTCCCCCTTCTGTTTCATTCACTCTTTACAATTAGATAGGATGTTATTTTCCCACCACATTCTAGATCAAAGTAAGAGGCACAAAGTACTAGAGGGTGACCTAACCTAAGCTCACATTCACACTTCATGGAGTTACAAAATTGAAAATTCACAATTCCAGTACTGATACTCAGGTCAAGCTAGCCTTAAATACAAGCAGTGATTAAGAACTCGGGCAAAGAAATTTGGTCGCAGTTTTTGAGGAATAACATGAAAATAACAACGTTAGAGACAGATTCACCTCCAAAGTTCAAATCTTTGCACGAAGAAGAAAAAAACAATGGTGTAGAAACCTAGAACGCTGTTAAAAGGTTCAAACCTGTGGCAGCACAAACGGGACAAAAGATCCTCCAATACTATCAATATCAGTTTCCTGTTGGAAGAGAAGCCCCTCTCCGGCGCCGGATAAGAGGTTTTCCGGTGAACCGTGGCCGTAGCGTAGGTATTGGGTCGAAGTGCTGCGGTTGCGGGGACGAAGATGACTGAAGTCTGAAGATGTTACGAACTTACGATATATCAAAGTTGTATTTTTCTTTTGTAATTATATTTAGAATTTAATATTGATATTCGGTTAAATTATCTTATTTTAAATGTGTATTTAATGATATAATTATATGACTATTTTTATTTCTTTATTTCTTAATTTAAATTATATATTTTTTATATTTTATAAAATGTATTAATATATTAACATAATAAAAAAATTATAGTATGCCAG
>NC_029793.2:138477762-138481708 GCF_000816755.2 Arachis ipaensis
AAATTATTTTTTAAATAATAAAATTTTTATCTAACTTAATATAATAAAATAAATTTAATTATTATTATTATTATTATTATTATTATTATTATTATTAGGGCAAGTTACTTAAATAAATAAATTTGAGAAAAGCTTTACTCAAATGTGCAAAACTGGAAATGGTTACCCGTATGTGCAAAAACTGATTATTATGTAAACCGTGGCAACCCACCACGGTTTCATATTGTTCATAAACCGTGGTGAGTCAAGGCGGATTATGAAGGAGAATTTTTGAACGTAAACCGTGGCAGGTCACCACGGTTTACTCAGGATTGCTGGCGTGCATAAACCGTGGTGAGTCACCACGGTTTACTATCACTGGAAATCTATATATATGCGAGTGATTCTAGCTCATAAGAGATCATTGTCACAATGGCTAGTGAGGAAGAGAGTTTTCTTGCCCTAGTGCATTAGAGGCACAAGTCGGATCTGGGCATGAATTCTGTCAGGCCTTGGTCAAGGCCATTGATCGGAACGTAAGAGACTCTAGGTGCTTCACTGTGACATTATATGACAGGCAGCAGTCCGAGTATACCGTCGCGGAGACAACACCAACCGGCAACTTCTCCCTGGGTAGTTATAGAGTTTCTCTTAAAGATCACCAATGCGATTGTGGCCACTTTCAGGCGCTGCATTATCCTTGTTGCCATGCCATCGCGTGTTGCGCCTACTCTCGGCTAAACTGGGCGTCATATGTTCACGAGGTGTATCGTATGAGTGAGGTGTTCAACGTTTACAAGCAGGGGTTTCTCCCACCTATCCCTGAAGGACTATGGCCTCCATACGCTGGGCCTACCATCATTCCTGACCCTAATATGCGGCGTGCAAAGGAAGGTCGTCCAAAGGCAACTAGGATCCGTGGTAGTATGGATCAGTCTCAGGTGGACCAGCCGAAGCGATGTGGGCTATGCCGTCAGCCTGGGCATACGCGGAGGAGCTGCCCCCAGCGAAGACAGAGTGGTGGAGGGGATGCGTAGATCTCATGTCGTGTATTATGCAGTCCAACATGTTTTAGTTGCGTAAGCGTCTATGTAATGTTAGTAATTTATTGTTGGTTAGGTCTGTGATTGTCAAGAGTTTTATGTAATGCAAAAAATTCAGATGAATAAATTCCTATTATTTTACCTAGTAATGTGTGGTTCCTTTTGTGCATTATAATATAAACCGTTGCTCTACATATGAAATAAGCTGAAACCAGTCAATAGGATTCGTCAAAAGACCAATAACATTTAACATAAGACTGAAAGTCATAAAAACTAAGTAGCATGCTCAATTCATAAAATAACAAAGTCCCTAACAGATATGAACATACAACATAACTAATCAGAATCCTCAATGGTGTCACTGTCAGCATCGTCAAGCTGGCCAATCAGGTGACCTCCGGTGCCACACAATGGAGGACGCCTCACACGCCTGGGTCTGTGATCTGGCGCTGCTACTGAGGGTTGTGCGGGAGCGGCACTGAAAGCAGACGCAGATGTCCCTCCTAAAGCAAACCATGGGTCAAACGGAGAACCTGCAGGCTCGTTGAGGTCAACTGGCAACTGAGCCTGAACATCGTCACTCCTGGGCTGCTGATCAGCAAACTGGGCATGCTCCGCAGGCATCTGTGGCCTATAGTCATCCCTAAGCATGTCTGCTATGTCCATGTAGAACTCGGACTCAGCTGTTTAGCCTACCCAGATGATACAAGCCGGCAGTCTCTAGATACGGTATAATCCGGTCATGTAAGGGCATATTCTGCTGCCTCCTAACGGCGCTAATAACCCTACTAGGCTGCACAAGGTGGGTAACATATTCTCTTAGCGTGTAATACAGAGTTAAGCTACGAATACTAAGCACTGATTATAACGGTATAAAAACAGGATAAAAAATATTATTCAATAAAATATTTACAATTATAACAAAATATTTTAGAAAAATACTATTAACCAGACTTACAAGATAAATCAGCATAATAAAATATGCATTAATCAGTAGACAATAGTAATGAATGCCTCACATTTTGATTCACAGTAACCATAATAATATCAATATTTATGTAAATAACATTAATCAGAATAACAACACAAATAAACATAGTAAAATATTTTCACTAACAATATTCCTAATAATATCAATTGTTATATTACTATGAATTTTGATAACAATAATAATAACAATAACTTACCTCTTGGTCGATATATCCTGCCACGTGAGCGACGCCGTTTAGTCGGTACAAACGATTCTCATCCTCCCTTGGTTCCATCACCCACTTCCCCCTCAAGCCTCCAAAATTTCCTCTCAACACAACAACAATTTCCTTTTTTTGTGATTCAACAAGTGATCCGTCCTAACCTTCCGCGGATTACTTATATAGACACACACACATAAACCGTGGTGACCCATAGCGGTTTATGTGTTTCGCCATCTCTTCATAAACCGTGGTGACTCACCACGGTTTATGCACGCCAGCAATCCTGAGTAAACCGTGGTGACCTGCCACGGTTTACGTTCAAATATTCTCCTTCATAATCCGCCATGACTCACCACGGTTTATGAACAATGTGAAACCGTGGTGGGTTGCCACGGTTTACATAATAATCAGTTTTTGCACATATGGGTAACCATATCCAGTTTTGCACATTTGAGTAAAGCTTTTCTCAAATTTATTTATTTAAGTAACTTGCCCTTATTATTATTATTATGTGTATTCTCTTATTAATGTACTTTCACTTTCACATTGTATTTTAAAAAATATGAAAAATCAATTTCATGAATTTTGAAATTATGTGTTATAATCAAAATAAATATTTACATTTTCTTAAACTTTTAATATTTACAAACCAATCCAATAAATTAAACTTATCTAAATGTGCACTTTAATTATTTATACAATTTTAGATGTGCAATGTAGAAAGTAGAGCTGCACATGGATTGAATAATATCTGCATATCTGTGATAGTTATCTGCATTCGATCCGAATTTTACGAATATTATTCAATCTGCAGAGTTATCCGATCTGATCCGCATTATGATATGATCGGATTGCGGATTTGGCTGTGATATCCATAGATCCGATTCGCAAATTCGCATATCCACACGTCTTATATAAATAACATAGTTTAAGAAAGTAAACCCTAATGTGATATGAATTTTAGTGTGTTGCTTTATAATATCTTGTTTTTAATTTTTTATGTTGTACTTTAACTTAGAATAATTAAACTTAGATCTTGTGTTATTATTTTTCTTTTGTTATTCAAGATAATTTTTATTGATAATATTTTAAGAATAAATAGGCTTAAACGAGTGAAAAAATAGATTTTTTACAATAAAAAATGGCCTTAAAACAAATTTTTTGAATTATGCTGATATACCCAATATCCGATCCGATCCATCGGATGGATCCAACTTAAAAAAAATGCGAATATCGTATCTGATCCGATCTGATGAGTACAGTGTGAATCGGATAAAATTATAGGGTATATCCAATTCGATCTGATCTGTGTGCAACTCTAATAAAAAAGATAAGAGAGAATGATCACATGGATATGAGAGAGTAAAAAAACTTTTATGTGGAGTTACACCTTAAAATACAAATGCTAATAAACTCCACATGGTTTAGATATTTATTATTTACCATTTGAATTTAGATTTTTTTTTAAATTAAAAAAAGAGGAGTGCTAGGGGATCAGCCGAATTTGTGATGTGTAATTATTAATTAGCCATCATCAATATTTTTAATGGTGTAAAATAACATTTAATGGTGTAGAATTACTCATTTTACTTTTGATGGTTAAGTGTTGACCAAATTTTAATAAAAGTGCTGGCTCTCTATACTTTTTCTATAAAAAATTGATAAAGTAAAAAAGTGAAAAATTAATTTAAATACAATCTTAATTAAATAAATATATCACACTACACACTA
>NC_029793.2:138481798-138482235 GCF_000816755.2 Arachis ipaensis
CAACAAACCAAATATGTATTATTTATTTATATTATATAAGAAAAAGAGGAATAAGTGATAGATAATAATGATCTTATTCCAATTTTTTTCTTTTTGCATTTTGTTTTGTCACGGAAATTCTTTATTTTGACGCAAACAAAAACTATGCAAAGGAAGACTATTCTTCATCTCTCATTATCCAAAAACTACTGGGTTGTGACCAATTTGCAAACAAGAAAGGCAGAGTTAAGAATCAAGGACCATATGGCCTATGCTTATAAAGCTGACTTTTGCAAATTAAAGAGAATATCTAGATTTCGGTAATGCCTTTAAAACTTTAAAGAACAAACACTTAGTCATGGAACAATATTATTCATCATTATATTTTATTACTAGATAATACTAATAATAATAAAGCTACAATTTTGGTAAGTGAAGGATGCTAAAGCATCTGAATC
>NC_029793.2:138482615-138483044 GCF_000816755.2 Arachis ipaensis
CCATTCTGAAAACTGTTATTTTCTTTCTTTTAAAAGAAGTGTGAGATTTGATGTAAAGAGAATGATATATACCAAAAAGAGAATAACATTCAAATAAAAAATTTGTTTTCAAGTGCACACAATTTTACATAATTGGCATTAACAATATCATCTCTCATACATATCAAAATAATTCACTATTTACTGGCGTGTCAAAGAAAAATGTGCTTTCTCTTTAATGCTTTTCAGTAATAACTTTTTATTCAAATATTAATTTTTTATCTTTAAATTCAATTTGAAACTCATTGATTTAGGTCATATATATCTTATCTAAATGGTGAAAAGAAATTAGTTAATTTTATATATGAAAAATAACAAGTATATATATCACAATTTTTATGAAAAAATATCTTACAACAAATAAAAAATATTTATTATTTACCAAATCAA